>NW_027069780.1:648274-743249 GCF_002906115.3 Quercus suber | reverse complement strand
AAGTTTTATTACAATCTAGTCAAATTGTAATATTAGTAACCAAAAAAATGGTCATTGCATCTACAAAATTTTGATATATCAAGTGAAAAAATAAATCAAACAATAAGACAGCCCCTATATAGGGCACATAAATAAATGAAAGAAGGAATATAAAATCTAATCTTATTAGAAGATAAGTTTAATTCAATTATGCAAACCTGTATGCAAAAACCAAGTCCAAATTCAATACCACTGTCACCACCAAATCAGTAAAAGTCTCCAATGTAACCTTAATTGTAGGGCAAAGTTTCTGCTTTTATATATAGTATTAGATATTAGATTAGATATGATATATGAGATATATATATATATATATATATCAATCACCATCTAAATCTACAATAACTTCCTTTTGATAAAAAAAGCACAAAACAATCAAATGCAGACATGTGCTATATTTATAAAAGAATACCAACATAAAAAGAAAAAGCAGCACCTGCTTAAACCTTTCCTTAGACTAACCAAATGCAGACATGTGCTATATTATTATTATTATTTATTTTTTAAGGAATTCCTACCAAACTACATGACAGTGTGTAAGAATTAAAGGGAATAAACTTGATGGCATCAGAAAAAGGAAATGAACATGGAACCAGAACCAAAGTTGTTATAGATTACAAATACTTGATGCTGTAGTGAAGCTGAATTGGATTTGATCATAGCTAATCAATTCTCAAGCAGCATGGATATGACAATTTTATAGAACCCAGGGATAATGCCATCCATCACCATGTAACTAAAGCCTAGTTCACTCACACCACATGGATCCTCGGCTAAAATGTTGATGTTATTCTTAAAATGTTTCTCCCATAGTAATAGCTTACTGTCATCAGGGGCATCTATGTAGTGCGAGAATAATACAAACCCTAAAAGAAAAGCATGCTAATTGCAAACTACATTAGGTCAAAATCGAAGTTCAAAGTTGAGCACATAACTTGCAGCATGGTTAGAACTTAAAAGTAGAGTGGAGAAACATACCATCACCACCACACACATGTACACACACACATCCCCACAAAAAAAGAAAAAAAAAAGGTAAAGAGTAAAAGAAACACAGAGCCAGAAACTTATAATTAGATCTAAATAACTTTTCCTAAAGATAGGGAAAAAAAATCAAACATACTTCTCAGTTTAACAATGCACAATATATACACATCTATGATACATATCCTAATTCCTGCAAGACTCAATTTATTCACATATAACAAAGGAAACAGGCATAAGATGTACCCGGGCTTGATTTCTTAATCAATCCTCTAAAATGAGTTGCCATCTTCTTCCATACTAAATCGAACACAATCACTGATATTAATTTTTAGAATTATAATTGCCTGTAACTGGCGTCATCCGACTCCTCAGAAGAGTGCTTAGAGTTATGAGCCTTACGCCTTCGTCGTTCATATCGCAATTCCCTCTTCAACTTGTCGATCTCATGCTGCAGATTTCCTCCACTCCGTACAGGAGAAACATGGCCTTTCCCCCGGGAGCGGCTTCTATCTGTATGGGTTGTACGGGTACTTCCCTCATGATCCTCCCCTTGTTCGCGGCCTATCAACGGATCGCCGTGCTGAGAGCCCCTAGACTCTGCTTGTTGTTGATTAGCGTTTGCATGTTGCGGGCCCGCCAATGGTTGCTGCGGTACTCCCTCTTCCATCGTGAGTATCACACCTGCCCTTCCTTCTTAACAGGTCAAATAGTTTCCCACAGACGGCGCCAATTGTAGGGACTCAAATTGGATTGACCCTGAGTGATGGGTTTACAGCCCAATAAGCCCAAACAATAAATTTTTAGAGTATGGGTCCAAGAACTAGTACTGTTTTTCAGAAAGGGTTCTACTCATCAATCAATAAGGGATACTTTCGGTTTGCTCTATAAGGATTATTATCCTCGGCTCTCTTTCAACTGGTCTCTCTCTTTCTTTTTCTTTTTCCTTTCCTTTTTTCTTTCTTTTTTCTGCCTCTCCCCTCCTTTCTGTTTTCTTCATTCTTATGTTATATACTCCGTTCTCCCCCTGTTTCCATCGTACACGCGTAGTTCTTATCCTGGGAACTCCTTTCTGTCCCATCCAGTACCTACCGGAACCTTCAGCTTAGTGGCTATAAAGCTGCTTAGCTACTGTTCAGGTATCACCTCCACATTAATGCGGCCAGACTGTTAGCTAGAAAGCATTTAATGTGGAGGTGATGGCCTCAAAAAGATATTTGCTAGCTTCCCCGACGCCTCCTAAGCTATATCCGATTTCCAGTTCAAATACAACTTGGTGGGGTCTTTCCGCTAGCACGAAGGTTACCTTGACCTCGGACTTTGTTGTCCTCGAACGTATGTCATGCCGCGGTATATAATATCTACTCGTTTCTTCCATACCACCCATATGATAAGAATAAAACTTTTTAGGCTGTCCTCGGATTACTACATGTTCTCGGATTGGGCCTTTGGGCCCTGAGCCTATTTCTGAGGATTACTATACCTTTTTTACCTAACAGGCCCCACAATATGGATTGTGGGTAAGAGTTCTGAAGACTATTCCAAAAGGCACCATCTCTAGATAAATGGTAAAATTTATAATATTTGACCAAATAAAATAACATCCCAAAACAATAACTAAATATATCCTTCTTTGTCACTCTTGTAAACAACATCCATCCCATATAGCATCTTGCCAAAGACAACATGACAGTCCATAAAAATAAAAATAAAAATAAAAAGACAACATGGCATTCCATCCAACCTTTTAAAGGAAACAAAAAGAAAGCATTAAGAAGGAAAAAAAAATCCAGGCTATAAAAATTGAGCACTAAACAGATGGTACAAATTATCATTGTTCAAATACATTTTAAAAATAATATAAAAAATCTACCACACCATTAATACAGCCAGCAAATGTCACCAAGTCTTAGTCTTCTTCTCCTATGTTATCTCATGTAAAGATATTGCCTTAAGGTGCACACATGTGGCTAATTCAGCACATGGACACTCAATTTCATGTAATGAGTCTACCCACACCTAAATATGAAAAAAGATCTTGATCTACCTTAATCAATAAAATCTTCAAATTAGCACTTGAATCAAACCATTCACTTACAACCAACTTCTTTGAGAACAACACTACTTATTTAATAGGAAAAACAACAGCCTGAGCCTATATGCAAAAATGACCGAAATTAAGATGGATGCACAGAGTTCCAAAATAACTCAACAAAACAAAGTATTCAACAGTATGAAAGATAGAGGCTAACAATTAAATAGATACAAATAAAAGATACCAAAACTTGTAATAAATAATTTGCCACTATAGCAACTCAAATCTTACAAACATGGGTGGGGAAAAATGCTAGAGATCACAAACAAAATATAGAAGAGCTCTATTTGAAATTGAAAGTTTCATTCACAGAATCATCACACATAAGTAACTGAAATCCCTTAGAATCAAGAAAATTTAATCTGTGAGGTAGACTGAAATGTAAAGCCTAAAAAAGGATTTTTATTATTTCAAAAAATAAACCAAAGAGAACTCTAACCATCTAATTTTGCTTAGAACTATCCCAAATACATCAATCAACAAAATGTAATCCAAAATATCAGATAAATAGAGGGATAGTAAGGCCGTCCTAAGGTGAAACAAAGTCTACAAAGAAGCTGAAGTAATCATTATAAGGAAGTTGATCACAAAGCATGACTGCAACAAAAAACACATAACAATTTTACAGGTTAGTTGAAAAAGAATCATGGAATGCATTTTTTTTTAAATAGAAAAAGCAGTCTAAAATATGCAAAAACAGAAGAAATTCAAACAACGAATACATAATAGACAGAATTATCAGATAAACAAAGGAAAAATTAGGCTTTCCTAACCTATCAGTTTGTTCCAGCAACTCTGCTTGCAGATTACTCAAGTTTTGTACTTGACAGAGAAATGCAGCAAATCTGAATTTCAACAAAATGGCAGGGTAAGAAGGTTTTCTATAATTTCAATAACATAGTGTCTAACAATCTGTTGGAAGGTGTATAGTAATCAGTTGGTTATCAATTAATTTATTTATTTTTCAAAACCCAGTAATTAATCCAAAAAACCATAATTTCACTTAGAAAAAAATTATAAATTACTATACACTCTAAACTTTCAGATTTTAAAGCATCCAAGTATTAAAATCAAGGGCGAAATCCCTAATGTTACTAAAACTTAAGACCAAAAATAATAATTTCAAACCAAATCATCCATAGAGAGAGAATAAACCCATCATTACACACTCTAAACTTTCAGACTTATAACCATCCAAGTTGAAATTTGGCCATTAAAATCAAGGGCAGAATCCCTTATGTTACCAGTACTTAAAACCGAAAATTATAATTTTTCCATAGAAAGAGAGATAAACCCATCTATATTTCAAAAGGAGTCAAAGAAGAACCCTAGAAAATTCGGTATGGAGAAAATTTTGAAATATAGATATATTGAAAAGGAAGATGGTAATTCTTGTAGTACAAACATTTGGTTTTAAACTAAAAACATATACATATTGGAGATTTAATATGCTAATTCGAAAAGGAAAAGCAATAGTGAAAAGTTTCAGAAAACCAAAACAGTATTTGAAGAAGAAAAGAGTACGCTAACCTTTAGGAAAATTTTGTTGCAGAGGAGAGATGAGGCAGAGCAACAGATCAGATGGCGATGGCCAGCCATCCTCTGTAACGCAGTAGCGCTAAACATCTTTAAAAAAAAAAAAAACACAGCACCCAAAAAACATTTAATCTACTAAAGAGCATATTTAAGAATTATAACTTCCTCAAGAAATTTCTGTCTCCTAAATAGGCCTCCGCCATCCCCTTCATCGCCATCATCAAAGTAATCATCTTCATCGCCATCGACATCACCACCACCATGATTTATTTTCTTTCCAATATCTCCACTACCTTCGCCAATTGCAGTCTGGAATTCCAAAAGTATTAGTCATGGTGCCCAAGACAATAAACAATTCACATCGCAATATGTTTAAACCAAATTGAAGTAGTAACTTTCAGTTAATTGGTTAAAGGTGTTTTAACGCTGCCAAACAGATCAAAAGGTGTTTTCCAAATCAAAATCGGTTTTCCAAATCAAAACCCCCCAAAAAAAAAAAAAAAAAAAAAAACTATGAACGTAGATATTAGAAAACAGGGAAAGGCTTAGTGATATCAAAATAAATCGAAAAATTAAGAAAACAAACATTTTCATGGAGAACCCAAAGCCCGAAACAAAAAGGAATCAAAACCAAAATCAAATCTAAACCTTTCCAACAAAAAAACTCAATAAAAAGTAATATTTCATACCCAAATCTAAAAAAATAGAGAAAAACGTACCGGAGCCGGTTCCGACGATCTGATGGTGGCAGATATATAGCCTAACGGTGTTGATGCCCATAGATTTTTCTTTCTGCTTGCACCGGTGCTCTAAGTCTGGCGAGGGAACGGAGAACTCGCTCTGCCTCTCTATTTCTCTGTCTCTCTTTTCTCTCTCTCCCCTTTCTCCGTGAAGAATCTTTCTTTTCTTTTCTTTTTTTGTGTTTTAAGCAGTTGGTTTTTTTTTATACCAAGAGGCTCCCAAACAGTGTTTGAACAAAGTGATTCTTTTCTTTTTTGGTTTTAAGCGTGGCAGATTTTAAAAGGCCAAACGTTGTAACGTGCGGCTGTTTTATTTGAAAGCTGTATACGTGTCAGAACGTCTTTAATTGTAGGCACTCATTTTCTCTCAGCTTTGTCTATTATATATATATATAGATATAGATAGATTAGATTAGATTAGATTAGATTAGATGCTTGCCACAAGGCCTTCAAAAGGTATCCGGGATTGGCTTATTCATTGGAGCTTGCACGTAGAGAGGATGGTTTAAAGAATATTTGTTATGTAGTTTTGGGTTATTGATCTTCTTGGGTGGTGATTGCCTTAACTATATATTTGTTATGTACTTTTTTTCTTCCCCTTGTATATGTCAATTGTTTCCACTTTACAATCTGCATGATGCCTAACTGTTTAGGCTTTTGGAAATAAAGCCTATAAATTAATCTAAATTTTATTGAGAGGAGATCTCTCTAGAAAAATTCCCACTTGGGATGGATCTAGAGCTATCATAAAGTAGATAAGGATTACCATTATAGTAATCGCCCACTACTTAAAAGTGTTTTCGTCCTTTTTATTTTTTTAAATGACGACCTAGATAACAGGTGTACTAGTGAGAAGATTGCTAAAAGTGATTTCCTTTGTATATGATTTAGATCCCAGACAAATTAAGGTCAAGAAAAATGAAGTAAAAGATTCAAGTTGCTTGCTTCCTTTTACAACCAAAATTAATAAGGCTTTTTATTTTTTCTTGGAAGAGTAGACAACAGACTTGCATCAGAGTACAGGCTTTAGGTGATTCGATTCTTAAAATTCCTAAAACCAAACCAATTTGAACATAGTTGCATTCCTAGTGAAGTAGTCATCATATTCTGTTGTGCAGATAGCACATCAGGACTCAAATCAATAATACTAAATAAGCGAAAATTAAATAGCAAGCACACACAAAGAACACAAGAATTTATGTGTTTCGGCAAACTGCCTACCTTCATAGCAACGACAGAGAAATTTCACTATAAAAATAAGGAGATACAATAGTGCACAAGAACACTCTCAAGAAATGCAAATCCCAATACACCCTAACTCTCTCTCACCCACAAGACAAGAAAATACTATTCTTCTTCTTATGCGGTTGCTGCTAGTTTTTTTTTTTTTTGGAATTGTCAATTATAACTGCCGCACACTAGCACTTATATCTTGCTATGCTTAAGTCGGCAATATAGGATTCCTTGTATCAATTGTATTCGGTCAATTGTGGCCAACTTAGACTTATGGTTTTCTATTACAAGTTGTATTTGGTTTACTTGTAATTGACTTGGGCTTGTGGCAATTCAAGCCACACACATGGGCCCACTTCAACAAATCTCCACCTTGGCTTGAATTGATCAAGCTACACAAGCAAACTCCTCCATCGCCTCCACCTTAGCCCTTAAGGGCTCACAAGTTGCAAACACCAATCAAGTCCAAGCAGTGCTTGAACTTGTCTATTGGAACTGGCTTTGTTAACATATCAGAGGCATTCTCACTAGTGAGAATCTTCGACAAAGAAATATCACCAGACGAAACCCATTCTCTGATCTTGTGATACCATATAGCAATATGCTTTGTTCTTGCACGATACACTTGATTCTTCGCCAAATGAATTGCACTCTGACTATCACAATGTAGCACCATGCTATCCTACTTGAAACAAAGCTCATTAACCAATCCACTAAGCCAAACGGCTTCTTTTCTTGCCTTTGTCATCGCCATATATTCTGCTTCTGTAGTGGATAAAGCAACTACATCTTGTAGTGTAGACTTCCAGCAAATTGGGCCACCAACAAACCTAAACACATTGCCTGTCATGGACTTTCTAGAATCAAGGTCCCCTGCATAGTCAGAATCCACATAACCCACAACTTCTGTACTAGCTCTCTGATAAAATAGGATACCGAAATCACGAGTGCTTGTAAGATATCTAAAGATCCACTTTACTACATTCCAATGCTCTTTGCCTGGATCTGCCATATACCTACTGACCACACTGACTGCATGAGAAATATCAGGCCTAGTGCACACCATTAAATACATGAGACACCTAATTGCATTCGCGTATGACACTTTAGACATATACTTTGACTTCTCATCTGAACTTGGACACAACTGTGAGGACAATTTAAAATGGGCAGAAAGCGGTGTACTAACAAGTTTTGCATCAAGCATACTAAACCTCTCTAACACCTTCTTAAGATATCCCTTCTGAGATAACCATAATTTACCAGCCCCTCTATCTCGGTGAATTTCTATCCCAAGGATCTTCTTGGCAGCTCCAAGATCCTTCATGTCAAATTCACTACTCAACAAAGACTTCAACGTCATAATTTCTTGCTTACTCTTTGCAGCTACTAACATATCATCAACATATAGAGCAAGAAATATATAAGAGCCATCAGCAAGTACTCTAAAATAAACACAACAGTCATACTCACAGCACATGTACCCATGTGTGACCATGAATGAATCAAACCATGACATTTTGTAAGTCTTTTGTAAAAAATTCAAATTTTAGGCTCTTTGGAACTCGGTTTAGAAGGTGATTTTGTAAAGTGCATCTATCAAGAATTTATTTAAGAATGCTCATTTGGAGGGTTTTGATCTAAGGGTAAACTTGAAAAGTTCTCTTGTTTAGTTATTTGAAATACCCATTTTAAAAAAGGATGGCTTTGGAAGCTTTTTGAAAAATTATTTATTAAAACTTTTTAAAAACATTTTTTTAGAGAGTTTGTTTGAATCAAGCCATTCATTACTTGGTGGGACAGTGTTTATGGTCCTAGCTAAAGAGCTAGCACCTTTAAATCTTTTTTCCTATGAGAAATGAAACAAGGATTAAAAAAAAGGTTAAAGTAGCAATAATGGAAATAAGGTTTCTCTCTCTTGACCTTCTTTTCTCTTTGAAGAGAGCTAAATGTCTCTGTTTTTTTTTTAGGTAGAGAAAGGACTATTTCCTTATTCATTTAACCTCCACTTGCCCACCAAACTTGGAGAGTTAATTAGAAACCTACTCCATTAACCTCTAGTTAAAAACATGCAACTCCTTATTTTTTTGAGAAGAATATAACTCTTTATTAAACCTATAACATAATTTTTTTTTTTGAAACAAACCTGAAGTTATCAAATGGTACAATTTAGTCTTGTATTGATATTTTTTTTTCCAACTTAATATTTATGTTCGATGAAGCATATTTAATACAAACTTGTAATTACTTTTTTTTTTTTAAATTTAAATTGTATGATATAGATTTTTTGCGGAAGGGCATATGTTTTCAGAGTGAAGCTGGTGAAGTTATTAGAAATGAAATTGATAGAGGATTACAGAGAAGTTAGTGCAAGAGTGAGAATATCAACAAAAGAAAACTTGAAAAGTTCTCTTTGTACTTGATTTATAATTAAGGTTGTTAATAATATGGATATCATCAACATCATTAGTTTTTTATTTTATTTTTTTATTATCCAAGTGCTATCAAATTAAAGAATCACTACTAAAAAGGCGGGCTATAGCCACATTTTTTTAGCCGCGTATTGTAAACGTGGCTATTGCTAACCTATAGCTGCATTTTTAAGAAACATAGCTTAAACTACTGACCTATCTATAGGTTAAGTCTACAACCCCGTTTTTAAGTGTTTTTAGCTGCGGTTTTTTGGATAGGGCCTATTGCCACATTCAAGAAGCATGGCTATAGGTCCAACCAAATATTTTGTTTTTTTTTAGTGTTTAAAAAACGCAGCCATAGCCAACCTAAAGTTGCGTTTTTAACAAACACGGCTTAAAATCCTAATCTATAATAGCGTTTAAAAAGCGCGACATTAAGTGGGTCTATAGCCACATTTTTTAGGGTCTTTAGCCATGTGTTTGTGCATTGCTTTGGTTTTTGCATATTAACAATTTTCCTCTTTTGCTCTTCACCTGTCTTTCATTTTAAAATGAATAGTTTGAACAAATATTAAGTGTACATATAATATGTTTAAATGTAGTTTTATTAGGCTAATATATTATAATATTTCTTATTTTATTGGAAAAAAAGGATATTGTGTTTTGGCCTCTAGCAAAGGATGGGAAATATACTTGCAAGTTTGGTTATCGTTTTTTGGAGGAAGATGTAGAGTTTGAGTGACATGAAGACTCTGAGCTTCAGGATAAACGTCATTGGAAGGGGATTTGGTCTCTACATGTTCTTAACAAGGTGAAGAATTTTATTTGGAGAGCATGCCAAGACTTGCTGCCTACAAAAATGAATTTGGATTGTCATACAGTAATCTCTAATCCTACTTGCGAAAGATGTTGTGAAATGCCAGAATAGATTCTCCACGCTCTTTGGTTCTACCCGGGGCTTGATGTTTTATGGTCTGATATACAGTTTTGGGCTTTTTGCATGACCACTCAATTTCTGGACTTCAAAGAGTTACTGTCATGGATTTTGAAGGAGCATTAGCATCCTAAACTTTTTGCTTTCATGGTGTGGTCAAGGAACCAAAGAAATCAAACCCGAGTCTCTCAACCAAATTGAAGTCTTCATTAGTTAGCTCAGGTTAGTAAGGAACATTTGGATGAGTTTTTGTCTATCCACTCATAACCACCACCTCGCCCCCCCAACCCTGAGTTTATTGGAAACCTCCCTCGAGTGATTTAGTCAAAATTAATTTCAACAGCACTATTTTCTCAGAGGTGAACCAGTTAAGTATTGGTGTGGTTGTTTGTGATAAAAATGGTTTGGTGCTTGCTTCTCTTTCATAGCAACTTTCCCATGTTCATACCCCAGAGGATATAGAAGCCTTAGTAGCTTCCAAGGCTCTTCGATATGCTTTAGAACTTGGGGTCAGACATGATGTTCTTGAGAGGGATTCATAGGTCTTAATGTTTAGGTTGATAAATGATATCGAGGTCCTGTTAGGGAATTGAGTGCTTATTGAAGATATACAGTGTAGTTCTAGTTTATTTACTCAATTACATTACTCTCATGTAAAGAGAGAAGGTAATAAGGCAACTCATAGTCTTGCCAGGTATGCTATGCATATTTTAGATTTTCTTGCGTGAATGGAGGATGTTCCACCACAGTTTCTTTCTATAATTCAAGTTGACTTAGTTGGTTTTTCTTAATAATATTACATTGTCTTCTTTCTTAAAAAAATTAAAAAAAAAAAAAAAAAAAAATAATATTACATTGTCTTCTTTCTAAAAAAAAAAAAAAAAAAAAAAAAAAAAAAAAAACTTAAATTTTGAACTATCTAGCCAAACAAACCACTTTTCAAACTATGTAGCAAAATGTCATGGTTTTGGAATTCATGTTGCTGATGCTGAGTTCTGCATAAAACTCGATATTACAAGAATCGGCTTGTATTGAAATTGCGAACAAAAATAGAAATATGCAATTAAGGCTTGAGAAAAAGTCAAGCTATCTTCTAACATATCACATATATTACCGTGGAGATGAAGATGATAGGAATCCAATTGTGAATCCTCAGGTTAAATCAAACTTTTACATAGGAATTAAATTGTGAATCCTCAGGTCAAACAAAACTTCTTTAAAAATCTCTATCGTCATGTTGCCAAGCTACTTTCACACAGCTCTCTTACATAAAACAAAACTAACTAGTATGTTGGTTTCATACAAAAAAAAATTGCAAAGAACTCGATACTAGCAATAGCGAGTTTCATTTAAAAAAAATTATACATAACTCGATTTTTCTAGTATCGAGTTTCACATACTATTTTTTATTTAGAAAAGCTACATCAGCACCTGCTACCATGGCAAATGGTGCATAGAACTCAATACTAGTAATATTGAGTTCCTCACAAAACTAGATTTTCACAATATGAAGTTTCAAAAGAGTGTTATTTTTCCAAATAGTTTCAAAAGAGTGTTATTTTGCCAAATAGTTTCAAAACAGTGTTATTTTGCTGAAATTTTTGAAAATAAGCCATTTTAGCCTATATTAAATTTTAAAAAATGAATATACAACACACAGAGGACCTATATATAGAGTCAAGCCAATTAATCTAGTGGTACTATAAGAGGTAAAATATAAAGAAGTCGGTGCAGCGGCCCAAGAGATACAGCAACAGAAAATAACTAGAGTCTGAAGTGGAGGTTAATATCTATGTCATTTGGTAGTCTACGCTGTGGAGGGAACTTGGGGAGGAGACTGGCAATGTACTTAGCCGTTTCCAAATATGCTGTAAACTTATTTATGGATCCAGTTTGTTTGGCTATCACATTCACATTCTCACATATTTTTGAATTGTAATGGTTAAAGTTTACTGTATTTGTATGGATAGCACTTGCCACGGGCAATACATGAACATTGCACTTGTTTTCCTTGCTGAGTAGTTCCTTAAATGCCTTTTTCTTATATGACCAACTACCACTTCTTAAGTTGAACTTATATAAAGGAAGGAACCGTTGCTCATAAATAGTTAAAAATTCCACTGCAACTAAAATAAACTCAAATTCCTCATGGGATATGTAGTAGGGAAAGCTGACCCTAGTCCATCTTGGTTTTACTCCAACATAGCCCTATAAAAATACAAGAAAATTTTAGCTCAAAATCTACATCATAGATTTTAATGATACATAGCGGAGAAATACTCTATTTTTACTTCTATTTTTTATATTTTACTTTATGCTTTACCAATTTTATATATATATAAATAATTTTTTTTTTTAATTTTAAACTTTGGTTATTTTATAAAGAAGGCAAAACATATTGGTTTTAGCAATTTAGGGAGTATGTACCTTTTGAATGGCAGCTCTCTTAAAATGAGTGAATGAACCTTGATAGACCAAGAATGTATTGACCCCTTTGGTAACTTAATCAAATTAATTAGCCAAGTAAAATTAATTAGATTCAATTACATGCAATAAGCGTGGTAGCATAAGCAAATTACCAAAATAACTAAATGCAGCGGAAATTAAATTTGACACAAGTTATTTGTTTACAAATGGGGAAAACCATCCAGCCAAAACCCCACCGGGTGAATTTAAGGTCATCACTCCCGAGAATCTACTATTATCAAAACAAGCGGTTACAAGTAAAAGGAATCCTAGTACCTAATACCAACCTACAGTTGAACCCTTACCCTAATACCCAATTGGACTTGTAATGCAGTGACAATCTCTCCTTTCAATGCACGACTTCAAGTATATGGCTAACCAATCGATGTACAGATCCCAGTATGTGACTAACATATCAAATTGAGAAAGATGTTGGCTACAAAGTTCTTCAGTTCATCTAGACGATGAAAATTAAGAAGCTCATTGGTTACAAAACCCTCGGCGCAAAGACGCAGCAGCTTCTATAAGAGAAAGATAAACTAGGACAAATTGTCTCCAGTCACAATTTGAGTATATAATCACTTTGCATCAAGTTGCATCATCTTTGACGGCCTTTAAAATAATCTTTATATATGTCTAGGGTTGTGAGAAAAGAAACCTTACACAAATAACTTGGATATGCGTGAAAAATAGATCTGGAAATCTAAATTTCATAATTCTCGATGGATATAGCTTTTGGTGAGAGCTGTCGAGAATTATACATTAAATCTTGATGGATACATTTGTTGAGCTTTAATGAACAACGCTTTTTCACTTGTTTCTTGGAGAGATTTGCATGGCTTCAATACTAGACTTGAACTCTTGTTCCTTGAAGTATTAAACACATCATAGATTTACCCAATTACAAGTAAAGTGCGTTTTGTCAAAGGATTAGCCAATTCTACATGACATATATGTTCTAACAAGTTCCACACATGTCCTAACAAACCTCATCCACATTAAGTAAATTGTGACCATAGGGTCTAGCGCAAGCACATCCACCTCGAGCCTAGAGGCCAAATAGGTCATTGTGGAGTGCTGCAACAAATGGTCCATGAAGAGGTTTATCTTTATTGTTCCCTATCTCTTCCCACTAGTAAAACTCTTTCACCTTTTCCTCTTTGCAGCTATCTGTATTGTTAGATGGGCCATTACTCCCATTTTTTGGACCAGCCAATGAGGAATTGCTTGTACTATAAATGAGGAAAGACAATATAGCTTGGCGCTTGGCACTTGTATTTCCTAAAATGCATATGTTCTGATTTAGGAGAAGCCTCTCGAGAGCTTTCTCTATGTAGGTGTGCTCCTGTTTTTCTATCACTTGGTAACCAATATATTCCTTCACCCAGAAAGCCAATGCTGCTCTAAGTGTCTGGATTATTTGAGGAGTCCCACCATTTTCCCTTTCTTCTATGTCCTCCACATATAATGTGTCCTGCAATCAATGATCGATAGAAGATTAACAAGTTTTTTCGTTTGCAACTTTATAAGAAAGTACAGAGAACCAAAAAGGAAAAATAGGAAGCTTGAATCAGAGAGAGAAAAGAGAGAGACTTCGAATCCAGAAGAATTGTGTAATACCTCAACTGAATGAATCTATACACTGATCTGTGACTAAATACATGAAACAGAGCAACAGAATATCCCACATAATTAGGAATCAGTTACTACACGTGTTTCAGTTAGTTAACTCACGTGTGAATCAATTACTTACTAAACTACATGCGTATAATTAAGTTACAATCAAAACTACAAGAAACAGAGTGTCGTTTATCTTCATATCTACATTACTGAAATTCTTCCTTCTTCTATTTCACTTCTTCTTTTGCTTTCTGAACTACATCACAGTTTTGATACGCCCCTTCAAGATGAGAATCAGGACTGTGAATGTTTATAATGTTCATCTTGACAAGTAAAGTTCTCAATTGTTGACCACTAAGTGCCTTTGTAAGTAGATCAGCTAACTGTGAGTGAGTTGGAGTGAAAAACAGCCTTATGACTTTGTCCTCAACCTTGTCTCTGACTAAATGGCAGTCTATCTCTATTCTTTATAAGAAAGTACAGAGAACCAAAAAGGAAAAATAGGAAGCTTGAATCAGAGAGAGAAAAGAGAGAGACTTCGAATCCAGAAGAATTGTGTAATACCTCAACTGAATGAATCTATACACTGATCTGTGACTAAATACATGAAACAGAGCAACAGAATATCCCACATAATTAGGAATCAGTTACTACACGTGTTTCAGTTAGTTAACTCACGTGTGAATCAATTACTTACTAAACTACATGCGTATAATTAAGTTACAATCAAAACTACAAGAAACAGAGTGTCGTTTATCTTCATATCTACATTACTGAAATTCTTCCTTCTTCTATTTCACTTCTTCTTTTGCTTTCTGAACTACATCACAGTTTTGATACGCCCCTTCAAGATGAGAATCAGGACTGTGAATGTTTATAATGTTCATCTTGACAAGTAAAGTTCTCAATTGTTGACCACTAAGTGCCTTTGTAAGTAGATCAGCTAACTGTGAGTGAGTTGGAGTGAAAAACAGCCTTATGACTTTGTCCTCAACCTTGTCTCTGACTAAATGGCAGTCTATCTCTATGTGTTTGGTCCTCTCATGAAACACGGGATTCTCTCCAATATATATAGCTGCCTGATTGTCACAAAATAGCATTGCAGGTTTTGGATGATATACTTCTAAATCTTTCAACAAGGCTAGTATCCAAGACATTTCACACACAGTCACTGCCATGGCTCGGTACTCAGCTTCTGCAGATGATCTGGATACTATTGACTGCTTTTTAGATTTCCATGAAACCAGAGAGTTACCCAAAAAGACACAATAACCAGTAGTTGATCTTCTGGTGTCAACACAGGATGCCCAATCCGCATCAGTGAATGCCTTTAAGTGTAGGTCTGATGTTGATGACAGCAAAATGCCTTGTCCAGGACTCCCCTTGATGTACTGCAGAACCTTATAGGCTGCATCCAGATGTGGCTTCCTTGGTTTTGATAGGAATTGACTCAGCTTATTAACTGAGTATGTGATATCTGGTCTGGTAATGGTTAAGTATATTAACCTGCCAACCAGTCTTCTATAAATGCCAGGATCAGGTAGCAACTCTCCATGATGCTTACTTAATTTTAAGTTTTGCTCCATAGGGACTTTGCTAGGCTTACAACCTGTCATTCCTGCATCTTTGAGTACCTCCAGTGCATACTTCCTTTGACATAAGGAAATGCCTTTGTCTGATCTTGCCACTTCAAGGCCAAGAAAGAACTTCAATTTTCCAAGATCCTTCAATTTGAACTCTTGATCCAGGAATACCTTGAGTTCCTCAACAGCTTGAACATCATTGCTGGCTATGAGAATGTCATCCACATAGACCAAAAGTGCTATGAATGACTGATCAACCTTCTTAGTAAAGAGGGAGTAATCTGATCTTGACTGTTTGAATCCACATTTGAGAATAGTGGATGAAAATTTTGAATACCACTGCCTTGATGCCTGTCTAAGGCCATACAATGATTTGTTGAGCTTGCATACTATGTTCTCCCCCTTGCTGTGGAACCCTGGAGGCAGCTGCATATAAACCTCCTCATGAAGCTCTCCATGAAGGAAAGCATTATTAACATCAAGTTGAGTTAAGTGCCAGCCCCTCACAGCAGAAATGGCAAGCAAAGTTTTGACTGTGGTCATCTTAGCAACAGGAGAAAAGGTCTCAGTGAAGTCTAAACCCTCCTGCTGTGTGAAACCTTTTGCTACCAGGCGAGCCTTATATCTTTCCACTGTGCCATCAGCCTTATATTTCACTCTATAGACCCACCTACATCCAATGGCTCGTTTATGGGAAGGTAAGGTAGTAAGTGACCAAGTGTGATTGGATTCTAAAGCATCAATCTCAGCAGCCATTGCAGTTTGCCATTTTGGATCTTGGACAGCCTCTTGGTAAGAATGTGGCTCAGAAACAGCAGTGATAAGGGAGCAAAAATGGGCATATGGTGAAGATAAAGTGGAAGAACCAATGAAATTTGATAAAGGGTATTTTGTACCTGAGGTGTGGAGTGAACCAGACTTGATGGCATGATTGGAATGAGCAAACTGATCAGTAATAGCAGTGCTGCATTTATAGTCTTGCAAATAGGAAGGAGGCTTAGATACTCTAGTAGACTTTCTTAAAGATGGATTTGAAGGAATTATAGTAGGATCCAATGTGGAAGGAACAGAAGAGTCTATAGAAAAGGGTGGAGAATGTGATACAGCAGGTAATGAGGAATGTGATTCAGCAGGTGATGGAGAACTGAGTAAAGGATTTGAAGAGGAAGTAGTAGAAGTGGGTTCAGGAATGGACTGACATGTGGTAGTATCAGAATGGGATGGAGAAACAGAATCAAATAAGGCAGATGGGGAAGAAGTAGAAGTATCCAAAGGAGGAAAAAGATGAGGAAAGGTGATATTGGAATGAGGTGAGGAGGAGTAAGTGGATGAAATGAAGGGAAAAACAGTTTCATGAAAGGTAACATCCCTGGATATAAAGATTTTCTTGGTGGTAAGGTTAAGCAGTTTGTAACCTTTGACTCCAAAAGGAAATCCCAGAAAAATACATGGAATTGATCTAGGATCAAATTTTGATCTGTTGTGAGACAAGGTGGAAGCAAAACAAAGGCATCCAAACACTTTTAAGTGAACAAAAGAGGGAGGTTTGTTATAAAGCTTCTCAAAAGGTGTTTTATTTCCCAAAATGGAAGAGGGAAGTCTATTGATGATGTAAACGGCAGTCAAAACACACTCACCCCAATAAGCAATAGGCACATTAGACTGAAATTTTAATGCTCTAGCAATACTTAAAATGTGTTGGTGTTTCCTCTCCACAACAGAATTTTGTTGTGGAGTGGCAACACAAGAGTGTTGATGGATAATTCCATGATCAGCAAAGAAATCCTTGAGGAAAAACTCATGAGCATTATCAGTTCTAAAGGCTTTAATATTAGTGTGAAATTGTGTGGAGATCATTTTGTAAAAAGAAATCAGCAGGGGTCGAGTTTCAGATTTTGATTGCATAAGATAGACCCATGTTGATCTTGTGGCATCATCAACAATGGTGAGAAAATATTTGAAACCATTGTGAGTAGATTTTGCAAAGGGACCCCAAACATCACAGTGGATGAGATCAAAGGCATTAGCAGACAAATGATTAAGAAAAGGGAAAGGAAGCCGTTTGTGTTTAGCAATGGGGCAAATGGTACAATCTTTATTACTATGTATGGTGTTTACATCAGGAAGAATATCACATAGAGTTTGAAGTTTGGCATCAGAAACATGACCTAACCTAAGATGCCAGATATAAGATTTTGTGGTTACAGGAACATCCACAACATTATTTGCAAAAAAATTGAAAGCAGAACCTAAGAAGGAAGAAACAGTTGTGACAGCTTTGCAAGATTCTGAAGATTGCAGCAGATAAAGGTTATGATGCAGCTTACCCACTCCAATCGTTTTCCAACAAGAAAGGTCCTGTATAAAGCACATATTGGACAGAAAAATGAAGCAGCAGGACTGGCTTTTAGTTAGTTGGCTAATGGAAATTAAGTTGAAAGTGAATGAAGGAACACATAGGACATTTTCAAGAATCAAACTAGGAGTTATTTGAATGGTTCCTATGTGTGTGACAGTGACTTTCTCACCATTTGGCAGTTGAACAAAATTGGTTACAGAACTAGTAATTTTAGTGAACAAATCAATGGAATGTACTATGTGATCTGTGGCACCTGTATCAAGGATCCAAGTGTCTTGACTGAATGTGTTTTTGTTTGAAGGATTAACAGCAAAAATAGAATGTTGCATACTTAAACAGATTGAAGTTTGTAAAGGATCATCTGAAATACCTGAAATGGCAGCATTTGCCGTGTGAATGGCTTCATCAGAATTGCCAGAACTTGATGCATGAGAATTCAACATAGACATCAACTGCTGATACTGTTCTTGAGTGAAAGAGAAGTTGTTCTGCTGGTGCACATTCTCTCTTTGAATTTGATCATAATTCATCATGACTTGATTAGCCATAGGAGGTCTCCCTTTTTGTTTGTATCCTGGTGGGAATCCAACAAGTTTATAGCATTTCTCCTTGACATGCCCAACCTTTCCACAATAGCTACACATAGGTCTTCCCTTTCCAACATTTCCTTTGAAATTCTTGCCAGGAAAAGAATTCTGATTGAAGAGTTGATTCTGGACAGCTAGGGCAGTGGATTCCACTGAGGGATTGGCATGAACATTAGAATTTCGTTGCCTTTCCTCTTGGATCACCAAAGAAAAGGCTTTATCCACAGATGGTACAGGCTCCATCATGAGAATTTGAGTCTTCACCTGCGAGTAACAGTCATTCAATCCATTTAAAAATTGCATGATCGAATCTTGGTGGTAAAGATGCATGATCTTCTCATTCACACCACAAGTACACTTTTCACATGAACATGATGGCAAAGGCCTCAGATTCAACAGTTGATCCCAAGAAGCTTGGAGATCAGTGAAAAAGCTCGTCACAGTAGAATCTCTCTGCATAAGAGTGGAAATTTGCTTTTGAAGTTGAGAAATCCTTGGTCCATTTGCTTGAAGGAATCGATTCTTAAGAGCATTCCAAACCTCAAACGCCGTATCTCTGTAAATGACACTGGCAGTGATATGAGGTGAAACTGAATTCAGAATCCATGATGAAATCATCGAATTACACTTGGACCATGCCTTTTTCTCAAGAGGAGTGATTGCCATAGATGCAGTAATGGATCCATCTACAAATCCGAGTTTACTCTTAGCATCTAAAGCCATCCTCATTGCTCTGGCCCAATTTGGGTAATTGTCCTCAGTGAGAGGTTGAACAACCAGGATCGCACCAGGAGATTCACCATGGTGCAAGAAAAATGGACTTCCAGGATCTTCCAATGGAGAAGGTTCTCGTGTAGAAGGAGATGAAGTTGTATTTGACGCCATTGATGAGGGGTCAAGCTCTGATACCATATAAGAAAGTACAGAGAACCAAAAAGGAAAAATAGGAAGCTTGAATCAGAGAGAGAAAAGAGAGAGACTTCGAATCCAGAAGAATTGTGTAATACCTCAACTGAATGAATCTATACACTGATCTGTGACTAAATACATGAAACAGAGCAACAGAATATCCCACATAATTAGGAATCAGTTACTACACGTGTTTCAGTTAGTTAACTCACGTGTGAATCAATTACTTACTAAACTACATGCGTATAATTAAGTTACAATCAAAACTACAAGAAACAGAGTGTCGTTTATCTTCATATCTACATTACTGAAATTCTTCCTTCTTCTATTTCACTTCTTCTTTTGCTTTCTGAACTACATCACAGTTTTGATAAACTTTTTGGGAAAATTACGTACGGAAGTGTATGTGGGGGTTGGTTAAGGCCTAAGGGGGTACCATTTTATTTAGGACTTGATTTTACTAGGACAAGACTCAAGAGTAATAGACCATACTCAATCATCAATCCCATAACTGGGTCCTGTGTCATACCAATTAGAATTAGATATGGGTCTAGTACCAATAGACAAGGCAATAACATTATCCATATAAGAGGTTCAATTACCTTTTCATTGAAGCCATTGACATAATTAACAATTCCACCTCCACAAGTTGACGGTGGAGAAGATTCCAGTTGATAGAGGACCTTTCTCATCAAAAGTATGCCAGGTGATCCGGGCCCACCAAGGAACTTATGTGGACTAAGGAAAATGGCATCATAGCCATCAATCTCCCCAGATCTTATGTCAATCTCCACATAAGGGCCACTGAACACGTACAAAATTTTCATGCCAAGAAAATTAGCTTCTCTAATCTAGAATGAACTTTGCACAAATTGTACATACTTTGCTGCGAAATCAAAGCATGCGAAACCTCCATATCAACAAAGTAATTTATCAATTGCACGAGTATCCGAATAAATTCCGGTCACGTTGCTACAAGCCGAAAAGGAACCCAAAATTGGACGGTTGGCATATTTATAAGTCTCAAGTTGTATTTTTAGAGCCTCCATATCTATCAAAACATTGTCATCTAAACCAATCTCTATTACTTTAGCCAAGCTTTGCCGCCATGAGAGAAGGTTGGAGTGGTGCTCATAAGGACCAACAAAAACCACCCACCTTTCTTCACTACGAAACTAATGAAGGCATTTAAGTACCCTATCTTTCAAAATGAATGGCACTGGAATTCACATTACTTCTTGAAGCCTTTTGATAGCAGCAGTGGTGCCCGATCCACAGAACAAGATTGCATCTTCTTGTCCACTGCCTAAGCTTTTCTTGATGTAACTGGTTGCTTCTTGCACCATTTTTGTTGTCCGGTTTCCCACGTGACTGTCACAAGTGCAAGTGTTCCCTGCACACAAATTGTACTCGAAAGTTAAAAAAAAAAAATTGTAATTATACTTTCTTCCCTTGAGATTGTAATTATACTTTTTTTCCTTGAGATTTGAAGAAATGACTCTCCAACCTAAATTTGAAGGAAAAAAAACACATACTTCTCTTGGTTTGAAGAAAATAGCACTCCCCTCTTTTGTTTATATTAATAATGGAATATTCTAAATTTTTATAAGATTTTATTTAACAAAGTTTCCCTATGATTAGTAAAAACATAACTAATAAATTGATAACTAAAATGCAAACTTTATCAAGCACTAAAAGACTTGTAATAAATATCTTCTAAGAAAAAAGCAAAAGTCATTTTGAATAAGTATTTTAAAATACTCTTTATTTAAAAATTTTAAAAAATAAATTTTAATTCTGAAAGGAATAATAATTTTGGAAGCCTGTCATTAAGTAAAAATGGCTAGTTAGTGCACAACATTTTAAACATAATTTAACAAAGTTTGGTCATGTTAACGGAGAAAATGTTTTTTGCTTTTAAATTTAGAGTGAAATGTCATTCTCTTAAATCTCAAAGAAGGAAAATGTATATGTATAATGGACAAAACTTAGGTACATTACCTTAGGTGTTGTTCCTTAGGTTCTCTTTTTAAAATTCAGTCATGTGGCTACTTAACTAAAAAATACACTTCATTCCTATGAGAAAAAAAGAAAAAAGAAGAAGAAGATAGTTCATCGTGTAAGAGATAAGGTGGAACCTAGTGAGACAGGTAATAGTTTAAGAGATAAAGTGGTAACGTGGTAAGACATGAGAAATTATAAGATTCACATGGTGGACAAGTGATGTGGTCCATAATTCCACTAAAAAACTTCCACCTGTTTAAAATTGTTAGTTAGAAAAATTTTTTAAACAAAAATTAATTACTGATTCAGCAATTTTAAACAAGTGAAAGTTTTTTAATGGAATGGTGGACCACATCACTTGTCCACCAAAAGACTATAATTTCTCGTAAGACAGGTCATAGTGTATTGTTTGGTTGATTGAAGGGGAAGATTGTAATATGCAATCATAGCCATGTTTTTTTTTTTTTTGTTGAGGAGAATCAATCATCATAGCCATGTTGTCAGTAGCTCATTCAGTTTCAATTATTTTTCTCGGCAATATAGTAATAGTTGTTGAGGGCTAACTCTTTATAGTTTGCAATAACAGAGGTGCTTCTATCTATGAATCTATCTATGTCTATTGTTTTTGAAATTTTCTTTTTGATAAAGCTTACTTATTCATCATCAATAAGTTAAGATTCTAAAGAACGTGTGTGTATATATATATATATATATAAAATAGAAAGGAAGAAATTCTTACCATAAAAAGGAAGCACATTGTCAATGATGAAAGTTTATGCTCCTAGTGCTAGTTAGGGGTGGCAAAATTTAACATAACTCGCGAACCCGACATGATACGACATGAAATTAGTAGGTTATGGGTTGAGGCTTAACGGGTTCGTGTCATATTCGGGTTGACACAACTGACTCATTTAATAAATGGGTTGGGTTAGTGTTGAACACATAGAACCTGTTTAACCCGTCTGACCTGTTTAATTAAATGACATTTTACCAATATACCCTTTAAACTCTAGGTATATAAACATATTAGTTGTTGTGATTTATTTTCTTTGACATATTGTGATTGATTATTTGTGATATTGGGATATGCTTTAGTTTTAAATGATTATTTGTGATACAATTACTCGTTAGTTCTGAATTTTATATTAAAAATATTTATTTGTTTGTTTTTTCATATATATTTTTTTTCATTTTGATAAAATCTAATAAACAGGTCGATACGACTGACCCGTTTAATAAATGGGTTGTGTTAGGGTTGAGGAATTTTGACCCGTTTAATAAACATGTCGGGTTAGTGTTGACTTATGTAGTCAAATACTCATGACTTGACACGACACGAACTCAACATGCGAACACGAATTGCCACCCGTAGTGCCAGCTTTGCCATTCTTTTGCTTGTTTTGTTGATGAGCACTCGGAGCTTCTCTTAACATGGGTTTCTCCAGTTCCATTTTCAGGTTTCAAGAAGATAAATAAAAGAAACAAAAATTTTGATGGATGAAATATTTGAATAAGAAGAGGATAAAGAAGAGAACAGTAAGAGTTTACATATATATATATATATATATATATATATCGACAGCACCTATAAAATATTGGATATAGTAGGCGACGAAAATCTGGACCACTTTGAAATGGTAAGACTTTGAGTGCAAAAAGACCAACTGGTAGGCATGCAAAAGGACAATTTTTTATTTTAATGGTTTGCAAAAAGACATAGTATTTGAACTTTTTCCCTTTCCTATATTAACTTGAGTTGTATGTCTTTTGACCTTGAAAATTAAAAAAGAAAAATGAGGCTAATATGATGCCAGATTCATACTGAAGTTGATTATGAATTTGCTTAAAAGTAAAAGGCATGATGTGTAATCAGTACTAGGTGTTCTCACCCACATAAACTTGAGTAGTAAGTGGTATCCTAGCTATTAGTATAAGATTAAAATGGAAGTCAGTTTTTGAAGGATCCGCGGTTTGGTTTAGCTCTATTCATGATGTATTTTGTTTTCATTTCCTATTTTTTGTGGGACTCATTAGTGAAAAACAAATTTAATTTCTTTTTCATTTCTCATTTTCGTTTTTAATACTAAAAAAAAAAGTTCTAAAAATGGAAAATGAATACATATTTTCATCATTTCATTTTTGGCCAAAATGAATATAATGCCATTTTCTTTGTAAAATTGAAAATGTTCAGTCCCACCTCTATGACTTGTCTCGCTCATGTCACTCAAGTAAGTGAAAAAGTTGTTTTTAAAAATAGGGAGCAAGTGCCAAACGAATATAAGCCTATAAGGGTGTATTTTGTTCTCAAATCATGTAACAAACAAAGATAAATGTGAAAATGGGTTCTTTATCCTATATTCATATTTAGAAAATGAATACATAATTTTAAAAATGAAAACAAAATACACAATTTTTTTGAAGCAAGCATGAATTAATATTATTGGAACAAACATGAATTATAAAACTGAACCAAAAAAAAAAAGACGCTATTCAAAGCAATTAATAGTGGTAGTTCCATGAATTTTTTCAAGGAGTCATTGAGAAATTTAAATTGAACAAAATTTAATAAAAAGAGAATTTCAATAGATCGATTTATCGACAAAAAAAAAAGAAAAAAGAAAAAAGAAGAAGAAGCAAATATGTGAAGTTCAATTTCCTTCTAGAAGTTTTAATATTTTGAAATCGTTATTTGTTTGTGTACAATGGGTTTCCTTGTGAAAAGTACGCATCGGCTTTGGAGTGGATCAGGTGGAAGGTGAAAAATGGAGTCACCCCCTAGATTAGGTTTAGGAACCAAATTGAGCCTTTTGCGCCACTCACTTACATGCATGGGTTTGCATGCCAAATTATACGTTCGGAGTTTGGGTACGACTTAGAAGGGTGTTAGGCACCCAAGACCGCTCAGTTTGTTGGCCGGCCTCCATTATATGTTGCTAGGCCATATTTAAATAAAGAAACTATTAAAAGAGCCCTAATCCTTAACCTAAACATACATCATGCACTTAAATGAAATAACACACACAACTTGTTAAATATCATATCACAATATAAAAGGAAAAAAAAAAAAAAAAACACAATCAAACTAATTTTATTAAACATGGAAAGGACAAATAAAATAAACACACAAGGAAAATATATCAAATAAACCAAACATGGTAAAATTGACGAAATAAAATATGGAAAGAAAATAAACACGAATAATTAACCTAAACAGAGTCAAACAAAATAAAATAACATGTGAAAATAAGTAAATTAAAAAAAAAAAAAGAATATGCCCAAATCTGTGTTTGAGGTACGTACGCATACTCAATTGTGCGTACTCATGGTCAAAACAATGCACACTTATACTTGATAATGTGTACACATCTTTTAACATAGATCCAAAAAATTACATTTTTATTGAATCAACCAAATACGAAACCAAAGAAACATAAGAAGAACCCTAAAAATAAATATGATCAATTATATCATGATTAGATTAACATGCATCAAATAAATATAGTAGAAATTAAACAAAACATCTGTGAATAATCAAACTAACATCAAAACAATGAACGTGTTAATATAACATAAAAATTAAATAAAGCCACAAAAGCACTAACAGATTATATCAACCCAAGACAAGATTATCACTACAACAAAAAGTATTCGGCGACAAATATTTTTGTCATCAAAAGTCCAATTTTTCATCGCCTAGGACTTTTGGTGACGAAATCTACTTTTTAGTGACGAAATTCGTTTTGTCACTAATATCTTGTTGCTGAAAGTATTGGTGATGAAAAATTTTGTCGCCAAAAGGTCCGATTAGTTTTTTAAAAAAAATTTGGCAACGAATATATTTTGTCGCCAAATGTTTTCCTTGCTAAATACACTATTTAGCGATGAAACTTTTTTGTTGCCAAATGTACTTTATTTTATTAAATCATTTTTAGCGACGAAAAATTTTGTTGCCGAAACTATTTTTTTTTAAAAATTCGGGTACATATAATGACGAAAAATTTCGTTGCCAAAACTATTTCATCGCCAAAACAATTTTTTTGTTATTTCTTCCATATTTGGCAACGAAATATTTTGTCACCAAAACATTTTTTTTTTTTGGCTATATTTGATGACGGAAAAATTCGTTGCCAAAACTAATTATCTGTTTTCATTTTTTTTCTTGGCTTTGATATTAACCTATAACCTATCATTACATTATTAAAACCTCACATTTGAATAACACATTTATTTTAACAACACATTTATAAGAAAACGATCCATACATTCCAAAAGTAAAAATAAAACAAGTATTTCATTCAATCCATCTATACAAATTGTTTGCAACACATACAATAACACAAGATGCTTTATAACAATACAAAAACTTTAGCATAATATAATTAGAACCAAAAGAAGAAGTCCTCAAATGTCTTCAAGTAGTGCCAAAAGAAAATGCCCTAAAAGCCATCGATAAGAAATCATCACAAATATAAAAACAATACTACATTAAAATCATAAAGTAAAAACATTAACTAACATTTCTAACAACGCATTAAGAGTAGTCACACCAATGAATTAAAATCACAAATCCTAATATATAAATTTTAGAAAGCAAATATACATTTTCAAGTATAATGTAATTCAATTAGTTTCAAATAATGCATTAAAAGTAGTTGCAAGGTTTGAGGGCAAAATCAAGATGTTGCAAATCAAACTCCTTCCACTCTTCACTATCAACCGGATGCCTTATTATCCCATTGTCCACACGTTTGTCTATATATTATCTCTTTGGCTTGACATGTAAGATCTCCTTAGTCTTGGTGTTAACGGAAGTAATGTAATACCTTACGCGGAATCTTCTTACCTTGGGCACATGTTTCCTTATACCTAGTCTCCTTACACATCAAACATTTATCAAGGTTTTCATTTTCTTTCCAGAATAGTGCACAATAATTTTTTCATGTATCTATATGCTTGTATGACATGCCCAAGTTACGTAACATCTTCTTTGCTTCATAAGTTGACCTCGGAACCAAGTTACCTTTCAATAAAACCTTTATCAACAATTCTAGCATCATATAAAGTCCCTTATTACTCAAGTTGGTTATTACCTTTACATTCAACATCTCAATAACAAACTTCAATATAGTATAATCAGTGCAACTCGGATACAGCCACGCTTTGCATCTTCTTCAAAATTTTCAAAATTATGCACTTCCTCATCTTGGTTTGCATTTCTTGGTTCCTCTCTAATTTGATCACCCACGAAGGCATCAATACCATCCATATGATGACCATCTAACATTTCATTATCATGAATGTTCTCGTTCAATACACGAGGTTCTCCATGATTATACCATTTAGTGTAAGATTGCGTAATCCCACAATGAAGCAAATGGATACGCACAATATGAAGAGATTGTCGATAGCAATTCACACAATGAATACACGGGCACGAAATATTACTACTCGAGTCCACAACTGCCCTTGCAAAATTAATAAATGCATTAACTATAGTAATATATGGACGACTTAATCTACCATCAGGTGTCTTACCCATTGTCATCAAACTTTTATCCATGTTTAACTACAATTGCAAGGTGAATGTTAATTTAGCAAAATAATGACAACTCATGCATAATGTATTTTAACATCTATGTCTATAAGCTACTTACATAAAGTCTTATACCATTCATGAATGCACAAGTCTATATAGACCTTAATACTTAAACAAATATACATAAAACAATCAAACACTCCCAATATCAATTTATACCACCTTATAACACCATGCAAGCCACCCCCTTGCTTCAGTTCAACAACCTACCACAATACCAATCATCAACATTACAATATAAAACGCATACAAGTATTGAAAAAAAAAAGTTAATATAATTAATCAAACAAATGTGACTCAACAATATCCATCCACAATTTCAAAAAATAAGAAATACTCCCAATATAAATTTGAATCACCTTAATTACAACAGCATGCAAGCCACCCACGTACTCCAACACAACAACCTACCATAACACCAATCATCAATGTCACAATATCTAATGCTTACAAGTATTGAAAAATAAGTTAATATAATCAAACAAAAGTAACTCAACAATATCCATCTACAATTCCAAAAAATAAGAAATACTCTCAATATGAATTTAAACCACCTTATAACATTATGTAAGCCACCTGCTTGGTCCAACACAATAACCCACCATAATACCAATCATCAACGTCACAATATAAAATGCTTACAAGTATTGAAAAATACGTTAATATAATCAAACAAAAGTAACTCAACAATATCCATCCAAAATTCCAAAAAATAAGAAACACTTCCAATATAAATATAAATCACCTTATAACACAATGCAAGCCACCCGCTTGCTCCAACACAACAATCCATCATAATGCCAATTATCAATATCACAATATATATTATAATGCTTACAAGTATTGAAAACAATTAAAATATCTAAACAAATGTAACTCAACAATATTCATCCACAATTCCCAAAAATAATTACAAATACTCCCAATATGAATTTAAACCACCTTATAACACCATGTAAGCCATCCGCTTTTTCGAACTCAACAACTCACCACAAACGAGTTATTAACATTACAATATAGAATTTTACAAGAATTTAATAAGATATGCTCAAGCCAGCACACACCTCTACCAAAGAAATTCAAAGTGACCACAAACAAATAATGTTTAACTTGCCCAAAATAGAAAAATAAAAATATAATTTCTTGTATGGCAATCTATAGAGCCATTTCAGGGCATATTGGAATTTGACATTAAGTTCTTATATGTTGGCTGCATCTATAGTCTTTAGTAATTATATTAGTGGAAAACTTCTTTTGAAGTAATTGTATAAGCTAATTAAACAACACCAATACATAGCTATTATCCTCAAATCAAAGTTTCATGCTATAAAACTCAGTTCTTTCTCTAAGAGACAAACAATTGGAAACAACCACACGTTCTTTGAGAAATCACTAAATTTACAGTTGAGGTGTTCCATTGATCCTCGTCTCAAACCTTACATCAAGAGAATCCTTATAATAGCAATTCAATAACCCACCACAATAACAATTCTCAACAATCCAATATAGAATTAAATGTTGATGCTTACAAGCATTGAAAAAACATATAAAATAATTAAATAAATATTACTCAACATGTGCTATATACCTTTGTTGAAATACTACCAAGAAATTTGATTCAAGCTATGCTAAGATGAGTATTCAAGAATTGCAAAACATACAAACCCCAAAGCCATAATACAAATCAAATTGGGATCAATATGAGAAAATAAGTGAAAGAGAAAACAATATATCATGAAGAAGAAAATATCATCATATCATTCAAAACCCACAAAGATTAGTACAATAATATTCGTGCCTCAAGCAAGTTTAATTTGCAACATCATGCCATTCAAAACTCATTTTATATTCTCGCTCTCCATGCCATAAATGAGCAAGTTGTAATAATAAAAGAACAAATATTTACAAAAAAATCGAAACCACAGCTATAAATTACTGTATTAAACTCTTTTTTTTTTTTTTTTAAGAATCTATAATGATTGTATTTTTTTTTTTTTTTGGGAGAAAGTATAATGATTGAACTTGATAACCATAAATGAACACTTATTATTAAAAAATTGAATCCACAGTTATAGGTGATTCATCTTGATACTACTCAAATGCATAAAAAGCTAGAAAACAACATATTCAACATCCAAAAATGAAGAAAACCCATCTATAACATGTCAACTAACAAATACAGCTATTTCCAGCTGACCCATATGAGAAAAACAATCAAATCAAGCATAAAAAACACTAATCTTGATATAGAAACTACAACATATCAAACATCCAGTTCCTAATAAGTAGTAATAAAAAGCTATATTTAGAACTTTAAATAAAAAATTACCTTCTACATTTCAAGCAATTTTCTAAAATAAAACTTGAAATAAGAAAAAAAATGCACACGGAAACAATCAGAGTTTGGAGAAGGAAAATAAAGAAAAATATTTGCAAACTAAAAAATTAAGAAACATTAAAAATAAAAATAAAAAAAAGAAGAAAAAAAAAAAGAAAAGAAGAAGAGGTTTATATATATAAAAAAATTACCATCGGATTGTAGATGTGTTGCCGGTGGGTAAGGAGAAACGGCATTAGTGGTACTAGTAGCGGCAAAACTTGGTGGCAACAGTAAAGGGAAGAGAGATGGATGCCGAGGGAGTGAAGGGGAGAAAGAGAGAGGAGGCGCGTGGCTAGGGAGATGGGAGCTTGATGGCAATGGGAGATCGATGGCGATGGGAGCTCAACGATGCAGTGATGGTGGAGAGAGAGAGAGAGAGAGAGAGAGAGAGAGAATTGTGAGGGTTTGATTTAAAAAAATGAACCAGGTATATTTAATATGTAACATCTTTAGCGACAAAATTTATTTTGTTGCTATTGCCCACTTTTAGCAACAAATTCTAGATTCGTTGCCAAAGGAGCCAGATTTTTAGCGACGAAATCCAGATTTCATCGCTATAGCATACTTTTAGCGACGAATTTTGATTTTGTTGCCAAAACTATGACAACTCATATGTTATTTTTTTTAGCGACAAATAAGTTTCGTCACTATTAATGACCTACAATGACAAAATCAGGTTCTTTGCCAATGAAAAACCCATTTTTATGTGATTATTTTTTATGACGATTGTTTTCCGTCGCTAATTCTTACTTTTAGTGACTAAATGGGTTTCTTCGCCAATACTATTCACAGTAACACCTACAGTGAAAAAATGTTTCGTCACTAAAAATGTCAACATTTAGTGACGAAATAAGTTGTCGCCACTTCTTTCCCATAGTTGCCCTTATTTCAGATCTACAATTGGGGATGAAAATTAATTTTCGTCGCCAAAAGTGATTATTATTTTTTATTATTGGTGACGAAATCCATATTTCATCGCTGTATATGACTTTTTGGCGATGAAACAATTTTTCTCACTAATTTTCGTTGGCAAAAATGCATTTTGTTGTAGTGCTTAGCACATATCAAAATATATATAAACTTCAAACAAATCAAATATAAAAAGCTAAAGAAACTAAGTTAAGAAACTCATGTATATCCTATTAAACAAAGAAAGAATTCATAGGAAGAACACTCACCTTGCTTTATGAGTTTGAGATTATTTAACCGACCCCTCATTGCCTACAACACAGATTAGATTGAGGGAACAAGAATAATTAAAGAACGCAACAGTTTTTAGGATAATCACAACTCAAGAACAAACTTATAATTGAAAAAGGTTTCGAAACAAGTTGGAAAATATACTTTTTGCCTTTGAACTAACTAAAGAGAGGTTTTGAATTTGTAAAAAACGTGCAAAGGTGCTATATGTGTGTTAAGAAAAGATGAAGGAAAAAAATAAACTCTCTCTAGCTAGCCTTTTAATTAGAGACATAAGGTGAGTATTTATATGTTAAAACTAGAGTTTTTGAGGCTTTTTAGAGGCCTTTGGACGTTACCAAGGGTTTAGGGGCTGGCCCCCATGAAAGAATGATGTTGTGGGGCCCAAAAATCATGTTTTAATGACCTGGAAATGAGCATGCATACGCATCTTTCGAGGGTATGCACGCAATCTTGATTCATGCGTATGCATGCTCCCAAAAAACCCTAATTTTGACTGCTATGTTGGCCCAATTTCAAATGGTCATAACTCACTCAATATAAATCAAAATTGGGCAAAATTTATGTTCAAATTGAAGCTCATGATGTCTACTTTCCAATGAAATAAATCTCATTCAAAGATTTTGTGTGTATCAAAAGTTATAGTCAAAATAGTGAGAAAATGTCATTTTTTAACATCGTTTTTAAAGCGAATTGAGCACTTTTGAGTTGTGATTACTTCCAAATCAAAGGTTATTAATGGGTACAAAATGATTTTTTATTTTATGAATCTGTCCGCCTTAATTGAAAACCTATAAGTTAGTAGGGAGGGGATATTTTAGGATATCCAAGACTTAGAGCCCACTATTTAAACGGCTTAGAATCCTTGTAAATAGTAGTATAGGTAAAGTTATATTAGATTTATACTATACATGCACATATTCACGTACACCACAATTCACACAAATAACATTATAACAAAATAATAATAATAATAATAATAATAATAATAATAATAATAATAATAACAACAACACACACATAAAATATAAATTTATAATAAGGAGAGAAATACTCACAACTCACAAATACTCACTCTTTACTCTTAGAATCAGATATTCTGAGATTGTCAGATAGAGAAGAGAGATGAGATAAGATTCATGAGAGAGAGAGAGTAAGTACTTTGATAACTGATCTCCGCTTTCAAAATATGGAACTCATTTTATTTTCACCTAACCCTGACAAATTAAAATCACTCATAACATCTCACTTGACTCATAATGCAAGCATGGTATCATGAAATAAGTGTTCATAAAGTTCAGTGGAATTTTATGAGCCAAGCGACCATTATAACTTCTTTAAGTAGCAAACAAATCTATTAAACAAAGATAATAAAACATGAACAAAGATTTCCAGCTCTGAAAAGGTACCTAGATCTAAAGGCTGCACACTTTTTTTTTTTTTTGATGAATGAAAAAAGGACTTCATATGTGCGATTATTGACCTAGCCACTTGAACCCAGCAATGCATGGTATGGGGCACCTCTAGGTACGTTAGGGCTATCCACATTGTGGCACATCATTTTTGTTGAAGCGTATGACCCAAACCAGGCAACTCCTGGACTCACAGGTGTGATACAGTTCGAGACTCCTACCAACGCACCATACCCCTAGTGGGGCTTAAGGCTTCATATTGGATACCGTCAATGGGATGTCTTGATTCTCTTGAATAAGAAACGGGCGTTTCGATAAAACTTCGAGTGCCTCAAGCAAGCATGAACACCATGAATTTGAGAGAAATCAAGTTGATCCACAATATGCACAATATTCTCCTTTGATAAACAAAGATGCCACAAAATCACATATTCAGCAATTATTTTCAAAATGAGATGTCTTAGTCCAGTGCTCACTTTCTCAGACTCTCCTGGTTTTCTTTCAATGGTATAAAAAATAAAAAAGTGTTCATAAGGGTAAATCAAATAGTTGTGGGGTGTCTACCACCTGCTTCATCATATGTAATCCAACCTTTGAATTTATGTTTTTGGTTGCAGTTCTCACAATTTAATACCTTTTCACTTCTCTGGGAAACAAGATTGGTTCAATAACCCACCATAGGTTGCTGATTTATTTTTTACTGACCATAGCTGGTCACACAAACATACTGTAAATAAAAATTGTTGGCTCAAAAAAATGACTTAAAATTAACAACTAGTTACATAATGTTTAACATGATATGACCCTAGATTTAATTAATGGTTACAATCACATGTAACAAGATGGTCTTTTTATTCATATGACTAAATTTATAAATGAGATCAACTAAGAATTTTTGTTTAATTTTTTTTTGGAAAATCAGAAATACTATATATATATATATATATATATAAGATTACGAAATTGGAATGGTTCTATAGTACACTTACCCAAAAAATGTCTGCATGAGGTAAACTAACACGTTCATCTACTATAAAAGAAAAGGAGGGAAGGGGGGTGGGGGTGGGGAAGTTGAGGTTGGTCTCTTCTCATGTGTAATAACTAATCAGCCATCAACTTCTTTGTAACAATGCTTGACATGTAATTGTAAAAGCCCTGCAGTAATGACCTGCTAATTTAATCCACAGGTTGTTGAGGTCCTTGAGGATACGATTTTTGTTAAAGTGAAAGGGTAATGGTTAATTGATTAAATTGTTAATTAAGTGGTAGGTAACCATTTAGAGCCTATCACGAAGGTCCATGCTTGGCTACCATTTTAAATGGTATACCTAAGCTTCAAAAGAATTTTAGAACCCAACCCAACTCATCAACCCACAAAAACCACTCCCAAGTATTAGGAGAGTTGGGTTTATTGTATTGGTGAGATGAATGCACAATCTAAGGATTATGCCATTTTTTTATTATTAAGAGATTAAAGACACGGCCCACAAAATAGTGAAGTTGGAGTTATGATGGACCTTTAAAGGGGAATCACGATGTGAGTCAATATAATTATTGAATAGATAGGAGGGAGAGATTTTGAGGCCTATCTCCCAAAAGGCTCAAACAACATCAGTAATCAATATTTGAGTTAATGACTTTATGTGAATTTTAATTTGAATAGTGTTTATTACATACATTGTGCGCAATACACAACCCAATGTTTTGAGCCGTGTGTGCAATAGATTTTTCCAATTTATTTTATCTGGGGTTGGGCCCCAAAGAAAAGGCTTGTTGAGATGGTCTCAAACTTCGTCTAAACATGCATTGCATATAATGCATGAGTATGACTCTGCCAGTGCCAAAGGGCCAACCATTATGGGAGGTCACAAACTCTTTACAAAATGAATTTTCTAAAGCTTGAAGCATGCCTGGGAGAACTAATTCTCAGTTTATCTTTTTTACACACAAGCCAATGAATAAATGCTCTCCCAAAGCATGAAATAGTGCAACCTTTTGACTTAATCCCAACTTCACACCGTCTGTAATCCACATAGACCTTCAAAATTTTTTTTTTAAAGTAATTTTTTGGGTTGAATAATCAACATAGATAAGATCATCGATAGACCTCATCTACTTTAAAATGATAGTATTTAATCTGTAAGAGCATTCACATCTGATTATGTAAAATCTTCTAAAATAGATCTACAGTGCAAATTTTACACATTTTAAGCAAAAAACTACCCACATCATTGGGTGTAAAAATGTCTAAAATCATGTATATATTTCCATGATCTACAGTGCCCGTGTATATTTACACGGGTACTGTAGCTCGTGTATATATTATTTTACTAATTTCCTTTCGCACCAATTTTTCTCTCTCTTCTCTATGCACAACGACCTCAGCTCCTGATTTTCTTTCCTTAGATGCACACAAACACACCCACACACAAACACATATCAACACAGAAACACATCCACACACAAATAAACCCACACAGACAAACCAAACGAGAGATAGATCGATGCTTGGTTTGTGGGTTGCTGGAACTTGGTTCTGGGTCGCCGGAGCTTGGTTCGTGGAGCGGCCGGTGAAGACATGATCTGGTCGCCGGAGCTTGGTTCGTGGACTGGCCGGTGAAGAAAGGTTTTGGACCAGGTGAAGAACTGATTTGGGTTGGTTGTTTTTGAGAGAGAGAGAGAGGTGATCTGAGAGAGACTATTAAGAGAGAGACTTTTAAGAAAAAATGAGAAGAGAAAAAATGAGAAGAGAGAGAGGGAGGTGATCTGTTAAGCAAAAATGGGAGCGCGCGTATGTAGTGAGAGAAATAATAAAAATATTGAGAAGAGTGAATATTTGATTGAAATATCTTGTATAATAGACAAACTGATGTGAGTGTTTTGTAAAAATAAGTGTGTAAAATAGAAAATGTAGGTTTTAGACTTGTAAAATGGAAAAAATCTTTCACGGACTAATGTGGATGCTCTAACACTCTTAAACAATGGGGTTTATATATAGTATTATATCTAGAGTCTAGACTCAAGAGAAGTTCCAATTCATTAAAAAAAAAAGAAAAAAAAAAAGAAGAGAAGTTCCAATCAGTGGATAACGAGTACTTCAACGAAATATATATATATATATATATAAAGTGCATGTTGTAGAGAAAACTAGATGCTGGGAATTAAGAAAACCAGATGCTATGAATTAAGAATACTAGAAAGCTCCAGTTCAAAAAAAAAAAAAAAAGAATACATAGAAAGCTCTTACCCAACAAAAGAAAAGAAAAAAAGAATACATAGAAAGTAATAAAAAAGTTTATCGAAAAAGGAAACGTACAAAGGAGCTGTTGGTTACTGCATTTTGAAAACTAGCGATACCACATCATGGTTTTGCCTCCCGGAGTTGGAACCTTATTGGAAGGCAAATATATGGAACCCTCTGTGTTCTAAACGCTATAAATACCCTCACAGAACATTCCCATCTCTTCACAACAAATTCAAGCAATCTCTGTTCAAACATCAAAGTCAAGAAAGAGTGAAGAAAATTAAAAAACATGTCTTCAACCACTGCTGCTCAAGTCATACGTTGCAAAGGTACTTCCTTTTCATTTTTCTGGTGTTCTTTGTTGTTGTTCTTGTTGTTTCCTAGTTTTAGTCATGTAATTGTTCAATGGGTTTCTTTCCATTTCTTTGTTCTTTTAATATACCATTTGTTGTGATGATCTCAACTCTTTGTCCCTTGTTGAGTTGTCACCTTTTTCTTTATTTTAGAGGTTTTGTTTAATTGCTAATTCTTGAGCTGTTTCTAGTTTTAGGATGTGCCATGAGCTTTTGTCGTTCCCAAAAACTAGAATTTTTGGAATAGGATATACTATTTGTGTACCAAAAATAATAATCAATACAATGACATGTTTTGCTTTTGATTGTCCCATACAAATTGAACTCCTGTGTGTGTTTGACACAAGATAATAACAAGGAAAAACAGTTACCATTAGGAACAGGGCTACATAAGAAGTTTGAAGCAGGTACCGAAATTGATTGAATGTGACCATTTTCTATTATCGTCTTGTTTAGGTTGATACATTCGTAGTTTGTAAATAAAGTTTCTATAAATTTAGGCTTTACATTGCAATTTCAGTATGAAGTCCAATTGTCCAAGCAAGCCAGGTTTGTCCAATGTTTTGGAAAAATTTGAGGGCATTCCATCTTTGTTCTTAACAGTAGTCATACTTTTTACCTTTCCCCAAGCTGGCAGTCTTATGTTTTAGCAGTGTCAAAACTACATCCTATTTATTTTTTTTTATTTTTTTCCCGAAAACTAAGTATCTGATGGATGTGCATTGCAGCTGCTGTAGCATGGGAAGCTGGAAAGCCACTAGTGATAGAAGAAGTGGAAGTGGCACCACCACAGGCCATGGAGGTTCGTCTCAAGATCCTCTTCACCTCCCTCTGCCACACTGATGTTTACTTCTGGAAGCAAAGGTAATCACATTTTGATCATATATATATATATATATATAATTTATGCATGTCTATAGACATGTGTTATTCTGGTGAATAATTACTTTATGTGCTAGATATTCTAAAACTGATTGATTTTTGAATATGCAGGTATAGACTCCATTGTTTCCTCGCATATTTGGTCATGAAGCTGGCGGGTAAGGACATTTCAAGAAAAGAAATAAGATTTAGAACAATCGATCTACAATCAAATAGTTTTAATTATGTTTCAGTTCCTTTCATATACAATTGAATACATTTATCTAACTATGTAGTTGTGTTTTTGGTGATTTTGGTACTTAGGATTGTTGAGAGCATTGGTAAGGGTGTGACGACCTCAAACCTGGTGACCATGTGCTTCCTATCTTCATCGGAGAGTGCAAGGAGTGTCAGCACTACAAGTCAGAGGAGAGTAACATGTGTGACCTCCTGAGGATAAACACTGACCGAGGCGTGATGCTCAATGATGGCAAGTCGAGATTTCCAATTAATGGACAACCCATTTACCATTTTGTTGGGACTTCCACCTTTAGTGAATACACTGGTACATGTTGGTTGTGTTGCCAAAATTAATCCTGCTGCTCCTCTAGACAAAGTTTGTGTTCTTAGCTGTGGAATCTCTACAGGTCAGCATTAGTAGTAGTTCTGTTATTTCATAATATGTAACATGATTGTCTATTTCTTTTTCTTATTAGTTCAAATTGAGTTTTGTAGGTCTTGGTGCTACCTTGAATGTTGCAAAACCAAAAAAAGGGTCAACAGTAGCAATTTTTGGATTGGGGGCTGTTGGTCTAGCTGTGAGTCTCTCCACTCTTGCACAACAGTAGCAATTTTTGGATTTTGGATTGAAGCTCTTTTGGTGTACCTCTTTTTGGAATTCTCTGTTGCTTGTGCTAATGAGAAGACTACTTTTGTTGTTTTACATGATTAGGCTGCTGAAGGGGCTAGAGTTGCTGGTGCTTCAAGGATTATTGGGGTTGATCTGAATGCTAAGAGTTTTGATGAAGGTTAGTGAGATACAAGATTAACATGCAATGTGTTATTAGGGAGTGTTGTTTTCTGTTTTTTTTTTTTTTTTTTTTAATTATTATTATTATTATTTTTTTATATGCTCATTTTACTTGTTCTTGTCAACACAACAGCCAAGAAATTTGGTGTCACTGAGTTGTTAACCCAAATGACCATGACAAGCCTGTTCAAGAGGTTGTTTTCCTTGTATATATATATATATATATTGTCGAAGTTGGTTCTGTGATGAATAAGCAAATATAAACTTCACAATTTCTCTAACATTTTTTCTTGTCTTTAGGTGATTGCTGAAATGACTGGTGGAGGAGTTGACCGAAGTGTTGAGTGTACTGGAAGTATCAATGCTATGATTTCTGCATTCGAATGTGTTCATGATGTAATTCCCTATGAGCTCTTTATCTAGTTATTTGATGAAAATTATGGTGAAAGATTTAGGACGCAGTGCATGTTTCTTTGTAGGGATGGGGTGTTGCCGTACTTGTCGGGGTCCCGAACAAAGATGATGCATTTGAAACTCATCCAATGAATATCTTAAATGAGAAGACTCTCAAGGGTACGTTTTTTGGCAATTACAAACCACGATCTGACCTACCTTTTGTGGTTGAAAGGTACATGAACAAGGTATGCTAATCCTCATATAAATTGCTTATCCAAAAAAAAAAAAAAAATCCTCTTATAAATTAATTCAGTATGATTTATTGCATGATTTTGCGTACTAATAAATACGTGTTGAAATTCATCTTGGAGTAAGAATTTGGTTCCAATGAGCATCACTGCCTGCACTATTTAATTAGATAAGGACATTAAAATGATTAGTAGAATGTTATGCAAGTTTCAACTGTGCTTTGGCCGTGCAAATCTAGAGAGTATAAAAGAAAACAAAAAACTAAGAATATAAAATGAAATTGAAGTGGATCTCTTTAAATTCCGAAATAGCATCACTGCTTTTTTCTTTTCTTTTTTTGTTCTCTGAATTTGTTTATTTACTCATTATTTCAAAGAATCACCTGCACAGTACATGACTTGGTTTTTTTAGTAAATATATAAAGTCAAATTGAAAAGGCCTTTGTCTTTTTTTTACCCTGCTCAAAAGGATTGTGTTGTTTGCTCTCACTCTTACCATTTATAATGTAAACAAGAGCTTGAGCTGGAGAAGTTCATTACCCATGAAGTCCCATTCTTAGAGATCAACAAGGCCTTTGAGTATATGCTTAAAGGTGATGGTCTTCGGTGTATCATCCGCATGGATGCATAGAATAGAATTGAGATGAGAAGCACTTAGTGTAGCTAAAAAAAAAAAAAACTTTATTGCTTCTTATGGGAAAATTGGTTGATTCTAATGTCTCTCATTTGCACTGTGTATAAAAGAATCGAAATCCCTATTTACAGCTTGTATAATAAAGTCAAGTATTTTCACTGATAAAGATAAAATTGTAAATATATGCTCACCAAAGGGAAGGCACAGAATGACGTTCCAAACCAACCCGTCGGCTTTGCTTATGTCCATCAACAAGGCAGTAGGAAGTCTACAGTTTTAAGCTAACGAGGTCAATGAAAGGAGGATAGAAAGCTGACACCACTAAAGCCGACGGTTCTGATATAATCTTGGCTTGATTACCACGTATGAGTATATATGAAAATGTCTTGTACCTAATGCTTAGTGTTAGTCTTCTACAAGAAAAGAATTCTGCAATATACACTTATAAGGATTCCTATAAGGAAAAAACTTTTAATTCAAAGAAGAGATGTCAACCCTCTACTACTATAAAAGTCCAAATATCTTCACAAACCAAGGTACGCATAATTCACCCCAGCTCTGGCACTCTAGAGTTGTGAGAAAAGTTCTAACTTGACCTTCAGAAGGTATTTGTCCGGCATCACGCCGGTGCTCTCTATTAGGTCTTCTTATTTTGTTGTTGTGCAAGTGTTATTTTGAGCGTATGAAGACTGTGTGGCTCACTGATGATTTTTCGGCATCATCAGTTGGCGCCGTCTGTGGGAACCTTGCGATTTGTAAGCCATATTATTACTTCCCGGACAAAAGAGTTGCATGGTACTTACCCGCTCGATGGCGGCCACTAATAACGTTTAGGGAGGCAAACCACGCCCAACTGCACTCAAGAGACAAGTGCAGACTCTCATTGCAGCCTTGGAACACCTCACTAAGCAAAACAACAATCTGGAAGAGCAGCTACGCCAAAAGAATGCAGGGCATGGCACTTAGGAGGAGGACCAAGAAGGTACCAGTGCTGAGCGAAGATACCAAGAGGGGCCGGAAGGTAGTAACACCCTAAGCAGACTGGAGTGGCCAGACATGAGCCGACCATCCGTCACTAACACAACTCCACCCCACATTGTCGCGGAGATGCAGATGATGAAGGAAATAATGGACCTTATGATGAACGCCCTCAAAGGATGGGTGTCCAGTGACCTCAACGATTTGGTCCACCGAATTGATTCGCCTTTCACCACCTCCGTCAACTTCTTCCCCTTACCGTAGAAGTTTCGCATGCCGCAGATAGAGAGCTACGACGGAGCCAAGGATCCTCTTGATCACCTAGAGACTTTCAAGACCGTGATGCATCTTCAAGGAGTAGTAGACGAGACCATGTGTAGGGCCTTCCCTATAACGCTGAAGGGTCTTGCGAGAATTTGGTTCAGCCGGCTGACGCTTAACTCCATCAGCACTTTCAAAGAACTAAGCACCCAATTCACTTCGCACTTTATTGGGGGGAACAGTTATAAATAGTCTACTGCATTTTTGATGAGTATCAGGCAGCGAGAGGATGAGATGCTAAAATCTTACATAGCCCGCTTTAATAAGGAAGCACTTTTAATCGATGAAGCTGACGACAAAATACTTGTAGCAGCTTTCATGAATGGACTGTGAAAGGGTAAGTTCTTATTTTCACTATATAAGAATGACCCAAAGACTATGTCAGATGTGCTTTATAGGACCACCAAGTACATGAATGCCGAAAATGCGTTACTGGCTCGCGAAGAAAAGCCTAAGAGGAGAGAAAGGCAGGAAGATACCTGACAGGACAGAGGACGGAAGATGGCAAGAACCGAAGAATGAAGGGATGATAGGTGCTTTAAGCCCCCTGCGGGGGGATTCATGAGCTTCAGTTCACTGACCACCCCAATCGACCAAGTCCTAATGCAAATGAAGGACGAGGGAGCCTTGACTTTCCCTGGAAAGCTGAAGGGAGATCCCAACATATGGTCAAGAGACAAATACTGTCGTTTCCACTGCGATCACGGTCATAACACAGCCGATTGTTACGACTTAAAACAGTAGATTGAAGCCCTCATTAGGCAAGAGAAGTTACAGAAGTTCGTTAGCAGGGAGAGAGCAAATTCGTCTCCTTAAAAGTAGGTTCCCCGACGAGACAACGAGCGTCCCAAACAACCCTTAGGAGATATAAGGATGATTGTGGGGGGCACAACAACCACCACCAGCTCATCAAAAAAGGCTCGAAAGACTTACCTCAGAATGGTCCAGAACGTCCAGCTCATTGGCGTCATCCCGAAGATGCTGCGGGTCAACAGCCCTATTATTGGTTTCTCGGAAGAAAATGCCCGACGTCTTCACCATCCGCATGACGACGCGCTCGTCGTTAGTATCCAAGTAGGAGACTATAACATATACCGAGTCTTGGTCGATAACAAAAGCTCTACAAACATTCTCTACTACCCAGCATTCCAATAAATGCGAATCAGCAGAAAGCGGCTAGTTCTAACCAACGCTCCACTTGTCAGATTTGGAGGAACAAAGGTATACCCCCTAGGCGCAGTCACATTACCCATCACCATTGGAGATTATCCTTAGCAAATCACTAGGGATGTTACATTCCTTGTTGTCGATTGCTCCTCTGCCTACAATGCCATCATAGGGCGACCTCCCTTAACTCGTGGAAGGTCGTAACTTCAACCTACCACTTGATGATCAAATTCCCCACTGAATACAGAGTAGAGGAATTGCAAAGGGACCAAATAGCTACGCGTGAATGCTATATTGCGATGCTGGAAATGGACAACCATTTACAAACCATAAGCATAGAAGAACAACAGACAGGGGTAGAACCTGTAGAGAGGCTCGAGGAGATACCCCTCGATAGCTCCAGATTAGACAGGACCACGAGGATTGACACTCTCGCCAGCCTAACGGTTCGCTTAGCTCTCGTAACTTTCCTTAAGGAGAATCAGGACGTGTTTGCCTGGAGTTATAAAGATATGCCGGGAATTGACCCTTTAGTCATGGTACACAGGCTAAATGTTTTGCCCTCTTTTCTACCCGTCCGACAGAAGAAGTGAGTGTTTGCCCAAGAACAAGATCGAGAAAATAGCAAAAGAAGACGACAAGTTACGAAAGGCAGGCTTCATTAGGGAAGTATACTACCCTGATTGGTTAGCAAATGTGGTGATGGTCAAGAAAGCCAGTGAAAAATGGAGGATGTGCGTAGACTTTACGGATCTAAACAAAGCATGTCCCAAGGATAGCTACCCTCTCCCTCGAGTCGATGTACTAGTAGACTTTACGGCCCAGCACCAGCTACTAAGCTTCATGGATGCCTTTTCAAGATAAAATCAGATCCAGATGAATGAAACGGGTTAGGAGAAGACTTCATTTGTCACCGACCAAGGTCTTCTTTGTTACAAAGTAATGTCATTCGGCCTTAAGAACGCGAGCACAACATATCAAAGGCTCATGAACAAGATGTTTGCAAACCAAATCGGAAGGAATTTTCAGGTCTACATCGACAACATGTTGGTAAAAAGATAAAGAGAAGAGGACCACCTAAAGGATCTCGAAGAAACATTCGACACCTTTCGCTCCTACAACATGAAGCTTAATCCGAGTAAGTGTGCATTCAGAGTGACAGCGGAAAAATTCCTAGGCTTTATGGTATCTCAAAGAGATATCGAGGGCAACCCACACAAGATCAGGGACATAATAGAGATGGCCCCCCCAAAGAACGTAAAAGAAGTGCAGAGTTTAAACAGTAAAATAGCCGCCCTAAACGGGTTCGTATCAAGGGTGACAGATAAATGTCTACCCTTCTTTCACATGCCGAAGAAATCTTTCGAGTGGACTGCTGAGTGTCAGCAAGCATTTGAGGAGCTGAAGGCTTACCTCTCTTCCCCTTCACTATTAAGTCCTTCACAACTCGGGGAAAAGCTCTTTCTCTATTTGGTTGTCTCCCCGGTAGCCGTCAGCGCTGCTTTGATCAGAGAAGAAGCCGTATACTACGCCAGCCGGGCATTTCGTGATGTAGAGGAAAGGTATCCACCAATGGAAAAGCTCGCCTTTACTTTAATTACGGCAGCCCGCAAACTCAAGCCATACTTCTAGGCCCATACGGTGATCGTCCTAACCGACAAGCCCTTATGAAGAGTGATGAGCAACCCTGAAGCCGTTGGTCGATTGACATTATGGGTGATAGAGTTGAGCGAGTTTGACATTTAGTATCACCCGCGCACCGCTATTAAAGGGCAGGTCGTCACTGATTTCATAACAGAATTCACCAATGGAGAAGACAAAGGGGCAGATGAATGTCCACAGTGGAGTATACATATAGACAGGTCATCCAACAAGTAGGTCAGAGGTGTAGATGTCATGCTTCTCTCTTTTGAAGGAGACTAGATCGAATGTATGGTCCGCCTTGACTTCTCTACCACCAACAATGAAGCGGAGTACGAAACTTTAGTGGCAGAGATTGACCTCGCCAAGGTAGCAGGAGTGGCAAGCGTGGTTCTTTACTGTGACTCTTAGGTCGTCACTAACCAAGTAAACGGGGATTATGAATGCAGAAGTGAAAGAATGAAGAGAGATCTGGGCCAAGTAAGGAGAAGGGTAGACGAGTTGAAGGCCAATATTATCCAAATCCCTAGAGAAGAAAACGAGCAAGCCTACCGCCTTGCCAAAGCTGCTTCAGCCGAACATATGACTACTCTTGATAACGTACTCTCTTTCATTCAGCTTTCTCCACTAATAGATTCAGTCGATATGCAGGAGATAGGTTCCGAGAGCAATTGGACCACACCGTTAGTCTCTTACTTGAAAAATTACATCTTACTAGACAGAAGGGAGGCCACAAGAAAGCTGAAGGTCCAAGCAGTGCGATTCGTCTTAATAAAGGACATCTTGTATAAGAGAGGCTTCTCCCACCCATACCTAAGTTGTTTGGGTCCTGAGGAAACGGATTACGTCATAAGAGAAGTCCATGAAGGGATCTGCGGAAACCACTTAGGATCACGATCGTTGGTACACAAACTGATTCGAGCAAGATACTACTTGCTTACCATGCAAAAAGACGCCCAGACTTATGTCAAAACCTGTGACAAATGCCAAAGATTCAGCAATATCATCAGACAGCTGTTCGAAAAGTTGACCCCCATAATAGCCCCATGGCCATTCGCCCAGTAAGGGTTAGACATCATGAGGCCGTTTCCAATAGCGGTGCGACAACTAAAGTTCCTAATCGTGGGTATAGACTACTTCACAAAATGGGTGGAAGCTGAAGCCTTAGCCACCATTACAAAAAGGAACGTGCGAAGCTTCGTATAGAGGTTCATCATATACAGGTTTGGGATCCCTAGATCTTAGTCTCAGACAATCGGAAACAATTCGATAACGACTTCTTCTGGGACTTTTGCTCACAACTAGGAATCAGAAATCACTACTCCTCTCCGGCCACCCTCAAGCTAACGGATAAGTTGAAGTCGCGAACCGATCCTTGCTCAAAATTATCAAGATTCGGCTCAAAGGGGTAAAGGGCATATGGCCTGAAGAGTTGTTGAGCATACTATAGGCATACAGGACAACAGCACGGACTCCTACGGGAGAGACACCATTTCGGCTAACATACAAGAGTGAAACAGTCATTCCAGTTGAGGTTGGACTCACAAGCTATAGGGTGGACAATCATGATGAAAGCAGAAATGACGAGGCTATACATCTACAGCTTGATCTAGTTGACAAAGTCAGGGCGACAGCAGAACAAAGGGTCGCACAGTACCAGGATAGCATGGCTAAACACTACAACTCTCGGGTTCGACACGAAGACTTTCAGGTTGGAGATCTCGTTTTAAGGAAGGTCATAGGTGCTGCTAGAGATCCTACCCAAGGGAAGCTCGGCCCTAACTGGGAAGGACCTTACTAAATCATGTCATGGTAAAGGAAAGGCACCTACCACCTGGAGACACTAGACGGACAAAAACTGCACCATCCATGGAACATTGAGTACCTACGAAAGTACTACCAGTAAAGAGGATGGCATGAAGAGTGGCACCCCCTTTATTTCTAGCTTACCTTAGTTAGTTTTAGCTAAACTCCTCAGTTTTTCTATTTGCTTTATTCTTCGCTACAATAACTCTTTTTAAGCCCAAAGGGCAAGTCTTCTCCTTTAAAGAACTACTTTTTCTACGAATGCATGGTTTATCATAATAAGAGGAGTTTATTCAGATATGGCTAAGGTGTTTATCTACAGAAAATTTAAGTCCATAAAGTGGACGAGGCTACAAAGAAGATTAAGTCCATAAAATGGACAACTTCACCCCAAAAAAGGTGAAACAATGTTAAACCCATATAGTAAGTCCACAAAGTGGACGGGTCTACAAAGTAGACGACCTTAATGTGTAGTCCATAAAGTGGATGACATTGTTAAAATTCATAAAGTAGACGATATTATTAAGTCCATAAAGTAAACGACTTTATTATTCAAGCCCATGACATGGGCAACTTCATCCCAAGAGGATGAAATGTTGTTAAAGTCCCTAGAAGGGACAACTAAAAGTCCATAAAGTGGACGGGTTTGCTGGTCCATAAAGTGGACGAATCCATTACTTAATAAAGTGGACGAGGTCATTAAAGCTGGCATCTTCATAAAATTACCATTCACTTAGAAGTGGTCATTGGAGCTGACAGCTTCACTAAATCGCAATTTACTTAGGTGGTCATTGAAGTTGACGGCTTCATGAAAATACCATTATTTAACAGAGGATAAGTTTCCCAAGTCCACAAGTCAGACGCCCATGAAAGTTGACGAGATTATAAGGTAGACAGATTCATCAGTTCTTGAAATAGGTAAGTTCTCTCCAAAAAGAACAAATTATAAAGTCCCCAAGACAGTGGACGGACCTATAACTAAATAGACAGGTCCGCAATTATGCACGAAAGTGGACAAATCAATACTATTAAGTCTTGATCCATGGTTAAGCCGAAGAGGTCAATAAACGGCTAGAAAATAGTCATTAGTCTACAAAGTAAACGTCCCTAAGTAGACAAGTCTATCACATAAAGCAGACAGGTTTGTCTCTAACTTACGAAAGCGTAAGCAAACAAACACAAGGAGCAATACATACATGTTAAAAAACGACAGATACAAATAAAAGTAAACTACTTACAAATAAAAGGCCAAAAACAAACGGGCACTTAAACACATTGTTTGCAAATTATATAGAATATGAAAGTTACAAAAATAAGGCCATAATTAAGCAGCAGGAGCATCCTTGGAGATCCCGACATCTTTATCTTAAGCAAGAAGATCTTCTACATCTAAAAGCTCAACGGAGGGGTTGGAAGCAGGAACGAGAGGATTTATAGCAGGCTGAGCTAAAATGATGCCATCGCCTTTGAGAATAAGGTCCGAGTTGGTGGGCTCGTCACCTTCCTCAACGACGGTGTCGCTAGCAGGAGTCGTTGGCATAGGATCATCCAAAGTAATCTCGGATAGGTCCAACTCTGGGAAGGCTAACGCAACTTACTTAAGACAATCATCAAACCTAGTGTCGAAATACTCAGCATAAGAATCGATGAATGATTGCGATGCCTTGAATTCCTGAACCGCATCAGTCCCAGCCTTTTCCACTTGCTTGCGTAAGGTTGTTAGCTCTTCCTCTAGCTTCTCCTTCTGACGACCTACCTCTTCCAGCTTCTCCCTCATCTTCTTTAAGTCGACATTCAGAAGACGGACGGCCTCCTTATACTACCCTTGCTAGTCCATCAAGTTAGCATTGTACTTCCTAACTCGGGTGACTACACCCTCCTTGGCCACACACCGGTCCTGAATGCCTTTACACATACCAAGGCCTAAAAAGGATACAGTCATCAGGTAATAAACAAGAAAAAGATAAGATAAAAGCTAACCAAGGAAGAAGGCTTACCCGTGTTAGATCAAAAAGAGCTGACGCCCCCAAGTCCTACGTCCCTAGTTAAGCATAGGGATCTATATCCGTCAGTTTTATAAAAGGCTTTACTTCCTCGACAGCATAGTCTTTATGGGTAAGTAGGCAATGGGGTCCCTCAGTGACGAGACCAGAAGAAGTCATCATCCCCTTCCTTGCACTGTGGCTTGACTTAGGGGGTGACTTCTTTAGGGGCACAACTCCAGGAGTAATGGCTACCTTTTTAAGAGGACAATCGTCCTTTTCATCAGGTTTCCTCTTGGTTGAACCCTTAGTGGCGGCTTTGGGGGCTGATGAAGATGCCAACTCTCCCTTAGCCTCCCTTTCTTCCTTTTGACGTGCAGCAGTAGCCCTCACCCTTTGCTTAGCTGCCTCCATTTTTGCAAAGACAACAGATGTGCATTAGAAAAAGCCGACGATAAGGACAAAAATGATGGGGATGGTAGAAAATTTGCTTACATCGGCAAGAGTATTCATCTAGTCTACAAGCTTCTAATGTTGGCTCAGGGCCCCCACAATAAGCATACAAAGTGTCAAGTGTAATGAGATCCCGACACTTCCGTTCGCCCAACGAGATTTCTATTACCCGGCGAATAAACTCTTCCTGCTTTTCTGTAATATGAGGACGAATAAAAGCTTAGAATGAATAAAAAAAATAAAAAAGCAGGTGGGATCAACCTGAATCCTTGACCAAAGCCCAAGTATTGTCAAAATAACCACGGGGCATCATCTCCCATTCCTTCTGACGACACACCCAATCCGTCCCTTCAACAAAAAAGTATTTGCTTTTCCAGTTTCTGTTAGAATCTGGCATATCAGACACTAGTTTCAAATCCTTCTCCCGGGCGGCAAAATGATATGTCCCTTTAGAAGAAGCGATGTGTTGAGGTCTGTAGCAATAGAAGAACTCGTCCAACGAAAGCTGACGGTTTCCTCCACTTAGACGACTCCATAGAATCTCAGCACTTATGAAGATCCTCTAGGCATTCAGAGTGATCTGACTGACGGACAACCCCAGGAAATTAGCCAACTGATGAAGCAAAGTCGTCAATGGTAGTCTAAGCCCCGCAGCAAACATAGCGTCGTACATACCAATGTCTGCAGTCCTCCATGTATAGCAATTTTCATTTTTTCTAGGAAGATGGATGGGGATGTGGTCTGGGATTTGGTAATGGGTACGCAATTCCTTAAAATCCCTTTCAATCATCTTTGGTAGAAATTTATTGACGACCCATTCCTTGGGAAGAATGAAGGGACGGTTGACTCTAGGACTTCCTGAAGTTTCCTCACAAGACTCTTCATCACCTTCATCTCCTTCTCTGTCATTATCCCTCTCCTCTTCACCCTCCTCACTTAATATTCCTTCCTCACCTCCCTCTCCATAACTACCAACTTCCTCATTGGGAGATTGGGCTAACATTTGCCTCTTTGACGACCAGGAAAAGCCCTCAGACTTATGACCTGAAAAGAATACCTTATCGTAGCTCGCTCCATTGCGGACTGACAACTGATCACTCGACGCGTCAGTTGTCATCTGACTACCTACAAGTGACGGAGTCATTCTAAGGACATAAGATGACGGCTTCGTTATGGAGTTAATCAATTAGAACAAAAAATGCAAGGAAAAGGAGAGAAAACTTACAAGTCTCTTGAGTGAGTGACGGTTTCTAAAGAGATGATAGCAGCACAAGCGACAAAGTAAACAAGTTGACGAAGTCAAGGAGACGAGTCTTCTCTCAAGAAATCAGTAAGGATGAAATAGGAGAAATGAGGAGGAGAGGCGGGTTATATATAAGAGAGAAAATGCACGGAAGACGAAGCGATACCCTCGTCTAGAAGCAGAGCCAACTAGAATGCTCCACGTGTTCGAGCATTTAATGATGGCTACTCAAGGAGTCACCCATAAATGATTTTCCTTCTCTTCTGGCCAAGTAGAAAATTAGCAATGAAAATATAACTCCATAACCCGCTAGTTTTAGCTGACGAGGATATGGAGTAAAGGGCAGCTGATAAGGATAAAATAGTAAATATATGCTCACCAAAGGGAAGGCATAGAATGACATTCCAAACCAACCCGTCGGCTTTGCTTATGTCCATCAACAAGGTAGTAGGAAGTCTATGGCTTTAAGCTAACGAGGTTAATGAAGGGAGGATGGAAAGTTGACACCACTAACGCTGACAGTTCTAACATAATCTTGACTTGATTACCATGCATGAGTATATAAGGAAATGTCTTGTACCCCACGCTTAGTGTTAGTCTCCTACAAGGAAAGAATTCTGCAATATATGCTTATCAGGATTCCTATAAGGAAAAGACTTTTAATTCAAGGAAGACATGTCAACCCTCTACTACTATAAAAACCCCAATACCCTCACAAACCAAGGTATGCATAATTCACCCCAGCTCGGCACTCTAGAGTTGTGAGAAAAGTTCTAACATGACCTTTAGAGGGTATTTGGTTGGCACCACACCGATGCTTTTTGTTAGGTCTTCTCTTCTTGTTATTGTGTAGGTGTTATTTCGAGTGTATGAAGACCGTGTGGCTCATTGGTGATTTTTCAGCATCATCATTCACAATTCTGTAATGAATTTCAGCCTATTTTCTGTTGTTGTCTCTTCATGACTTTATTCATATCCTCATGAAAATGCAAGATGAACTTATTTTTTTAAGTATGAATTTGTTTTGTTTGTGTAGTCTGGTTAGATAAAGATTACGTAATTGTGTACACCCTTTTCAAATAGACCTGGTCATTGTTAAACGACAAACGAAAAACTACAAATGAGAGTGTCCATTTTCAAGGAATTTTTTTGCTAAATAGTATAATTTTAGGAAACTTTTGTTAAATAGCACCTAATCAAACTTATTTAGTTATGTAGCACATTTTTGGAACTTGAGTTTCAATTGTAACCTATGAAGCACGGGTGTGTTTCCGGATTCGGGTGCAGGTGTGAAACTTAGCAATTTTTGAAAAAGTTAGGTACGGGTGCGGCAATTAAAAAATTATTTAAAATAATTTTATTTATATTTTCTATATATTTTTACTATTAAAATATTCTTAAAAAACACATTACTATGCCTTATTCACAAAACAAAGAAAGAAGTAGGCAAGAAACACAAAACAAAACACAAAACAAAAAAGAAAACACAAAAGAAGTAACAAATATTCAGAATAAATTAAAGAATGATAGATTTAGGATGTTTGGGCCTCATTCAAAGCCGATTTTGGATGTTCCGGCATAATTCAAGGCCGATTTTGGCCATATCGGTCTGTTTCGGTTGTCGTCCAATACAACCTGATTCGGCCGATACGGCTTGATTCTGGCCGAATTTGCATTGTTTGGCGCGAATCGAAGCCAAGTTAGTGCGAATCCATAAAAAAAAAAAAAAAAAAAAAGCTCAAACGTAGCATTGACGCGCGGGCAGCCGCGTCCCGCGTTGGGCCGCATTGGACTTGGGTGCAGCACCCTCCCAACTGCGTCCGTGCTTCATAGATTGTAACTTGACTAAACTAAACTTGAGTTCCAAGCATTATATTCGATCAGATTCATAATGCTTGGAACTCAAGTTTGACAAATTTGAGTTTCAACAAACATGCCATATAACCAAATAAGTTTGACTGGATGTTTTTTTCCTAAATATTTCCAAAATTCATGCTGTTTGGAAAAAAATGCCCATTTTCAAGTGAAATGGTGAGTTTCCATATGTGGGCCATGATTTAAACTTGGGTAAATTTAGGGTTTAGATTGAGCCAACTCATTTAAAAACTTATAATTTTGGTTTAGTTTAACCATAGTTAAATTTTAAATACATTGGCACAATCTAGACCTTAAAATTTACTCTACTTTAAATCATGACCCTTAAATAGATACTTCCATTTCAGTTTGAAATGGAAAGGATCCTTATCCCAAACTGCATTACTCTGAAATAGGCAATGTGATCTACTAAAAAATAAAAACAAACAAACAAACTAGTAATGTAATCTAAATGATGGTTAATAAAATAAAAGAGTAATTCGTTTGACAACTCTCCGTTTTCAAATTACAAAACATGTTTTGTTTTCAATCAACCTCAACAAATTAAATCCATTGATGACACCCCACTTGTTGATGCATGCACAATATCATAGGATAGGAGTTCCCAAGGCTAAATCAAATGCTTTAATTTATTTTACATTGAATAGTACAAGGGATGGACTAAATTAGTTACCATCTTTTGACAGATGTTGTAACTTGTATGGTGTCTACCACGAGAAATTATTAGGTCTACCAGGAGGACGGCTGACGTGGTTCTCTCTGACCTTCCAACCAATAAAATGTTGTTATTTATGTAAATGTGATATCATCTGGTAATTTTTATTTTTTATTCCTTGTGCTGATTAGGAAGCTTACACATATATTTGCATAGATAACATCATCTCATTGGTCAAGGAGGACCACATTAGCAGTCCTCCAAGTGTAAATAATAATTTTTCGTCTACCAGCTCCTTCATGCTTAATCGATGTCTTGATTTTATGCTTTTGGTTTAAAGCATAATTTTGTCTAGTTTAGGTTAAAGGACCTCAGGACCCTTAAAACTAAGATTGGTGGTGACTCCATATCTTATACTTGTTTCCAAACACCACCTAACACCTGTACATACACGGTCATCAGAATTGAACGAGTCGTGGGACGGAAAAACCTGATATTGAACAAATATCGTATTATTTTAACTAATAAAAATATTAATTTTCTCATATAATTAATTAAATGGTGGCTCTAATGCAAATATCTCTATTTAAATTATGAGGATTGCCATCCATAATAGAACTTGAATAATTGTGGTCCATTGGTTACAGATCTCACAATTGTATAATTTTTTTTTCACTTTTCGGCCAATTAATCCACCATAGGCTGCTGATTTCTTTCTTAGCTGGTCACACAAGCATACTTCGAATAAAAATTGTTGGCTCAATTTTTATGATGATTCTAAATTTTTGTTTTATTGGTTAACTAACCAAGCCAAGGGAGCCTATAAGGGTGGAAATTCCTATACTAACTCAATGATGCTCCAAAAAATTTTAAAGCAAAATATCAACATGATCCTTTACCCTATTTTGAGTGTTCCACTTTGGTCCTCTTTGGTCATTTGCACTTGAAACGGTAGTTTAAATTAAAATACCTAAATTTTCAATTAATAAAAACAATCCCTTTTCATAAGTTTTTCCAAACGCTTAAAAGTTAAAACTACTATTTTTTTTTTTTTAAAATGCACTTTCTAAAATAGTTTATTCAAACTGGTTCCTTATACTCTACAAATAACAAATTGACATATCTTTTTTTTTTTCATTCATTATAAAGTAACTAAAATTTAAAATGAAAAATAAAATTCAAACACATAACATAGTGACATACTATAATTGGTGGAATATAAAATGAAACAACTAGAGTGGGATAGAGGATTTCTATTCAATATGAATAGCTATCCCATCTATAAAATGTTGAAATTTCAATTTTTTTTTTCTATTTTAAAATTATATACAAACTCGAGTTTATAAATCGAATAATAAATAACATCTAGTTAATACACAATTTGGAGTGCACGTGAAAAACAAATAAAATAAGTATCTAAATTTAGGATTTTTTGAAATATTAATCTAATAAAAAGTTGCTAAATAACATGAAATTAACAAATAATTACATAATGTATGATATGACCCTAGATTTAATTCATGTTTACTATCAAAACATGTAAGATGGTCTTTTTTGTTCACATAACCAAAATTATAAATGAGATCAACTAAGGAATGTTTTTTGGCAAATTATGGGGGAAAAAAAAAAGAACTAAATAGCAATAGTTCGATATAGCACACTAACTCTGAAAAAGTCTGCATGAAGTAAACTTAACACGTTCATCTAACTTTATCCAAAAAAAAAAACGTTCATCTAACAGAAAAGAAAAGGAAAATAAAGTTGAGGTGGGTCTTTTCCCATGTGTGCTAACTAGTGAACACACTCATAAGCTTCTTTGTGACAAGCCTACGTTACTAGTCTCAGCAATTTTTGTTAATGTCAAAGGGTATTAATTGCACATCATAGATCAAGTTAAATAATTAAATTATGCAATAAGTACCCTTTGACGTCAACAACCATTTAAAGCCCTTCATGAAAGCCCGATCTCGGCTGCTATCTTAACGGTGTACCCAATTGCCTTTGAAAATCCTTTTAGCCAACTCACATTAAAATTCCAAATCCAACTTCCACAACTAGCTTAACTTGGGTTCCTCTAGACTGATGAGGTGGTCTAGTGATAAGAAATTTTTGTGATTCATTATACTTGTGAGTTTAGAAGTTGTAGATTCAAATAGTGGCAAGTCTCATTAATGTCAGGCATTAGTGCTAGGGTAGTCCAATGCCATGACGTAATGCGGAGTTTAATTAGTATGAGGGTAGTAACCAAACCTGAGAGCCCGTTTTTTGGATTGAGCCATTTCACTGTTAGCTGAGAGCAAGCCTTTTGGCTAGTTTTGAAAAAGGAAATGCCTAGAAGTTTGTGACCGTAAGGCGATAGAGTGTGGATCAAGGTTTTGAAGGGTAAGGAGCACATAGGGAAAAGGAGATTAAGGCCTGTTGAAATCATGATAATTCAAGATCCTAGAATTTATATTATGGTTGTTTATAATTTAACAACATAAAGAAAACATTTACATGTGGTATCAGAACTTGTGTTTTAGAATTATCACGTTTTTACATTAAAAGATTTATAAACAATTAGAGTTTTCATTATCATGATTGTGATTTAGGATTTGTGAAAGCAATTAACGTCTTCTATATGATCATGGTTCAAGTTTGGATAATATGAAATTTGTTTTTCCATTAGTTAATAACTTTGGGGCATTACAAATTTCTACGATATTTGGTTCTAGTCTATTTAATTGTTAATTTAAAAATTTACAACTTTAATGTTTAATGTTAAAAACTCAAATCTTAAATTGAGAATATAATATCATCTAACATTCATGAATAGTTATGGTATGAACTCTTTTATACTTTGAGATTGTCAATTATTGTTTTTATTAATTTTTCCGCCTCATGTTCACTCTTTTAAAGGAAATGAATGTTGAATTGTTGAATTTAGTTTATTTTATGTTGTAATAAACTACTAATATTTTCAAGACTATAACTTACTGTTCTATCAAATATTTCATTGATGTCTTTTATGAAAGGAGGGACTTATTTGTTTTGATGTAAATATGTATAGCACAAACGTTTATATTTGTATTGCTATATTGTATCCCATTAATTTAATGTTTATGCAAAGCCATTAATTTTGATTTGGAACCTGTATTTTGATACATATTGGTAGTCATCAAAGTGGCCCAATCAGAAAGATGCATAGATAACAAGTCAAAATAATTGAAATTCAACACATATTCCCTAGTGTTAAAAATTAATGACTTCGTAAATCACAATTTTTAATCACAAGAATATTAGGTTGGCCCAAAGGTGCACCACTTTCAAGTGATTAATAAATTGGAATAGGATAGTTGATGGATATTCATGGTTGAGATTGAAATGGATACCCAAACGTAACGGACCAACTTAATCATGAATATTTTATTAATTAGTCCTATTAGGTGAAAGGGAGTCACCATAACTGTTTAATAGTATACCATAAGAATAGCCCAGAGGTGATCACGGTAATACTATTTATCATTGTTTAAACATGTGTTTCATTTTGGTTTATTGTTCCTTAATCGATAACTCTTAGCACTAATGTAGTGAGCATATATTATTACTTTGTTTACAGTATTAGTCCCTGTTTCACTACATTCGCATGCTTCATCTATTCCCATGCTAAATGAAACAAACTTCTCAGATTGGAAAGAACAGGTTCAGTTTCACCTTGGTGTACTGGATCTTGATATAGCACTTGGATCTGAGAAACCGTCTGCTCTTATTGATACAAAGCATGGGAAAAATCAAATAGACTAAGTATTATGTTTATGCGAATGACCATAACAAACAATATCAAGACAACACTTCCTAAAACTGGCAGTGCAAAAGAATTCCTTTCAAATGTGGATGATTGTTTCAAAATAGCTGACAAATCCCTTGCAAGGACATTAATGGCTAAACTTACCACCATGAAATTTAATGGTAAGCGTGGGATACAGGAGCATGCCATTGAAATGACTAATTTGGCTGCTCAATTAAAGACTCTAGGGATGAATGTGGATGAGTTTTTTCTCGTTCAATTTATATTGAATTCCTTACCTCCTCAGTATGGGCCATTTCAAATTAATTACAACGCTATGAAAGATAAGTGGAATGTAAATCAATTGGCCATTATGCTTAATCAAGAAGAGGCAAGACTCAAGCAACTTAAGCAACATTCAATTCATCTTATAAATCAAGAAGCTGAAAGAAAATGGAGGAAGCCTAAAAAAGGCTTAAAGCATGGATCACGCAAAGCAAGTGATCCTAATCCAACTAGTTAGCCTCAAAAGAAGGAAAATGGCAATTATAAATGTCACTTTTGTAAAAAGTTAGGACATTTTAAGAAAGATTGCCCAAAACGTAGGCAATGGTTCAAAAAAAAAAAAAAGGAAAATCTTTGATTAAAAGTTATATTTATGTATGTTTCAAATCAAACCTAATTGAAGTTCCTTCTAATACTTGGTGGCTTAATTCTGGGGCTACTACTCATATTTCAAATACGATGTAGAGATTTCTTTCAATCCAAACCATAAATCCAAATGAGAATTTTGTATTGATGGGAAATATGGTGAAAGCACCAATTGAAGTCATTAGTACTTATCGTTTATTTCTAGATACCAATAAACACATAGGTTTATTTCAAACATTTTATGTTCCTTCTCTTTCTAGAAATTTAGTCTCTTTGCCTAAACTTGTCTTGATGATATTTCATAAAATTTGGGAATCAAAGTTTTACTTTATTTAAGAATACCTCTTTGGTTGGTTTCGGTATTCTTTCTGATGATTTGTACAAATTTAACCTTCATGATGAATTTGTTGAAACCCTTCTCACCTTGCATCGTAGTATTGGTACTAAACGTGGCCTAATTAATGAAAATTCCTCAAATCTGTGACATAAATTGCTGGGACACATTTCCAGAGAAAGGTTAGAGAGACTAGTAAAAGATGTGATTCTCCCAAACTGATCTCAATGTGTGTGTAGATTTTATTAAGGGCAAACAAACCAAACACACTAAGAAAGGTGTCATAAGAAGTACAGAGCTTCTTGAAATTATCCATATAGACATTTGTGGGCCTTTTGATGCTCCATCTTTCGGTAAAGAAAAATATTTTATCACCTTTATAGATGATTTTTCACATTACACTTATATTTATTTATTGCATGAAAAATCTCAAGCAGTGGATGCCCTTGCGATGTACATTACTAAGGTAGAAATGCAATTAGAAAGAAAAGTGAAAATTATTAGATCAGATAAAGGCGATGAATATTATGGAAAGATGAATCAGGATAATGCCTAGGCCTATTTGCTAAACTTCTTGAAAACCATGGCATTTGTGCACAATATACTATGCCAAGAACACCACAACAAAATGGTGTAGCTGAAAGACACAATCATACTCTAATGGATATGGTTAGGAGTATGTTAAGTAATTCCACATTACCCTTATCATAGTGGATGTATGCTCTTACGACCGCTATATACTTATTAAATCGGGTTCTTAGTATGGTAGTTCCAAAAACCCTTTTTGAATTATGGCCACGAAGGAAATTGAGTTTAACACACCTGCATGTTTGGGGATGTTCGGCGGAGGCTAGAATTTATAATCCACATGAAAAGAAATTAGACTCAAGAAAAATCAGTGGTTATATTTCTGATTGTTCTTGAGTCTAATTTCTTTTCAAGTGGATTATAAATTCTAGCCTCCACTAAACAACCCCAAACATGCAAGTGTCTTAAACTTGGTTTCCTTCCTATCCACAGTTCAAAAAGGGTTTTTGAAACTGCCTTACTAGGAACCCAATTTAATAAGTATATAGTGGTCTTTAGATCATACATCCATAATGATAAGGGTAATGTGGAATTACTTAACATACTCCTAACCATATCCATTAGAGTACAATTGCACCTTTTAGCTACACCATTTAATTGTGGTGTTCTTGGCATAGTGTATTGTGCACAAATGCCACACTTTTCAAGGAGTTTAGCAAATGGGCGGCCTAGGCATTGCCCTAATTCATCATACTTTCCATAATATTCACCACCTCTATCTGATTTAATGATTTTCACTTTTCTTTCTAATTGCCTTTCTACCTCAGTAATGTACACCGCAAGGGATTCCACTACTTGAAATTTTTTACGCAATAAATAAATATAAGGGTAACGTGAAAAATCATCTACAAAGGTTATAAAATATTTTTCTTTACCAAAAGATGGAGCATCAAAAGGCCCACAAATGTCTGTATGGATAATTTCAAGAAGACTTCTTGTGGCACTTTTCTTAGTGTGTTCGGTTTGTTTGCCCTTAATACAATCCACACACATACATCAAGATTAGTAAAATTTAGGTTTGGGAGAATCCCATCTTTTACTAGTCTCTCTAACCTTTCTTTGGAAATTTATCCCAACCTTTTATGCCACAAATTTGAGAAATTTTCATTAATTAGGCTACGTTTAGTATCGATACTACGATGTAAGGTGAGAAGGGTTTTAGCCAATTCATCATGAAGGTTAAGTTTGTACAAACCATCAAAAAGAATACCGAAACCAAAAAAAAAAGAGGCATTATTAAATAAAGTAAAACTTTTATTCCCAAATTTTATGAAATATCCATCAAGATCAAGTTTAGGAAAATAGACTAAATTTCTAGAAAGAGAAGGAACATAAAATGAAAACAAATCTATGTGTTTATTAGTATCTAGAAATAAATGATAAGTCCTAATTGCTTTAATTGGTGCTTTAACCAGATCTCCCATCAATATGAAATTTTCATTTGGATTTATGGTCTGGATTGAAAGAAATCCCTACATCGTATTTGAAATATGAGTAGTAGCTCCAGAATCAAGCCACCAAGTAATGGAAGGAATTTTAGTTAGGTTTGATTCGAAACATACAGAAATATAACCTTTAATTAAAGATTTACCTTTTCTTTTGAACCATTGCCTATGTTTTGGCAATCCTTCTTAAAATGTTCCGACAATTTACAGAAGTGACTTTTATAGTTGCCATTTTCCTTCTCTTGAGGCTGACTGGTTGGATTAGGATCACTTGCTTTGCGTGATCCATGCTTTAAGCCTTTTTTAGGCTTCCTCCATTTTCTTTCAACTTCTTGATTTATGAGATGAATTGATTGTTACTCAAGTTGCTTGAGTCTTGCATCTTCTTGATTAAGCATAATGGCTAATTGATTTACATTCCACTTATCTTTCATAATGTTGTAATTAATTTGAAATGGCCCATACTGAGGAGGAGGCAAGGAATTCAATATAAATTGAACGAGAAAAAACTCATCCACATTCATCCCTAGAGTCTTTAACTGAGCAACCAAATTTGTCATTTCAATGGCATGCTCTTGTGTCCCATGCTTACCATCAAATTCTATGGTGGTAAGTTTAGTCATTAATGTCCCTGCAAGGGATTTGTCAATTGTTTTGAAACGATCTTCCACATTTGAAAGGAATTCTTTTGCACTATCAGTTTTAGGAAGTGTTGTCTTGATATTGTTTGCAATGGTCATTCGCATAAACATGATACTTAGTCTATTAGATTTTCTCATGCTTTACAGAAAGCCTTTTCTTCTACATTGCTTATATCAGTAAGAGCAGACGGTTTCTCAAATCCAAGTGCTATATCATGATCCAATACACCAAGGTGAAACTGAACTTGTTCTTTCCAAGCTGAGAAGTTTGTTCCAATTAGCATGGGAATAGACGAAGCATGCAAATGTAGTGAAACAAGGATTGATAAATAGTATTACCAATAGTATTACCATGGTCACCTTTGGGCTATTCTTATGGTAAACTAGTAAACAGTTATGCTGATTCCCTTTCACCTAATAGGACTAATTAATAAAATATTCGTAATTAAGTTGGTCGGTTACCTTTGGGTATCCGTTCCAATCTCAACCATGAATATCCATCAACTATCCTATTCCAAATTATTAATCACTTGAAAGTGGTGCACCTTTGGGCCAACCTAATATTCTTGTGATTAGAAAACTGTGATTTGCAAAGTCACTCATTTTTAACACTAGGACTATGTGTTAAATTTCAATTATTTTGACTTGTTATCTATGAGTCTTTTCGATTGGGCCACTTTAGTGACTACCAAAATGTATCAAAATACAGACTCCAAATCAAAATTAATGACCTTACATAAACATTAAATTAATGGAATACATTACTATAATACAGATATAAAAGTTTGTGCCATACATGTTTACATTGAAACATATAAGTCCTTTTTTTCATAAAAGACATCAATGAAATACCTGATAGAACAGTAAGTTATAATCTTGATAATATTAGTAGTTTATTACAATATTAAATAAACTAAATTCAGCAATTCAATATTCATTGTATTTAAAAGAGTGAACAGAAAAATTAATAAAAAAACAATAACTGACAATCTCAAAGTATAAAAGAGTTTATATCATAACTATTCAAGAATGTCAGATGATATTATATTCTCAATTTAGGATTTGAGTTTTTAACATTAAACATTAAAGTTGTTAATCTTTAAATAAACAATTAAATAGACTAGAACCAAACCAAAGTTATTAACTGGTAAAACAAAATTTAAATTATCCAAACTTGAACCATGATCATATAGAAGACGTTAATTGCTTTCACAAATCCAAAATCACAATCATGATAATGGAAACTATAATTGTTTATAAATCTTTTAAAGGAAAAACATGATAATTCTAAAATACAAGCTCTGATAGCACATGTAAAAATGTTTTCTTCATGTTGTTTGATTATAAACAACCATAATATAAATTCTAGGATCTTGAATTATCATGATTTCACAACTACACAAATTAATTGTAAAGCTTACCTTGATCCATTGCTGAAATTTTCTTAAGATCAAGTCTTAGTATAAAAGGCACTTAATTCTTATAGAATTGGTTTCCTCTCTTGAACCTCTTTTCTCTTTTACTAATCAATGTATGTGATGGGGTAGCTGAATGTCTCTTTTATAGGTAGAGATATGACCAAATTCTTTGTATTTATAACCTCGACTAGCCCATCAAAGTTGGAGTTACTTAGAAAACTTACTTTTCCATTAACCAATGTTTTAAGAACATGTAACATCTTATTAAACCATAACATATATGAAGTTATCAAATGGGACAATTTATTCTTACAGTCCAAAGAAAGAATTGAGTTCTTGGGATGGTGAAAATCTTCCAAATTCAATCAAATCCAAGGTAACTCTAACCAGTAACCCAACCCAACTTGTAGGGATTCAAATCAGGTGAGACCATTTTGTCAAGCCTAATAACAAATAGGGTTTATTCCACTACTTGAGTCTATTATTCAATAAATGATATCAATTTACATAATTGGGTATAATATTCTAATTTAATCAAAATTAATTCTAAAATACCAAAATAAATTAAACTAATAAATCGAAACAAAGTCCCAAAATACAAAGTAATTCAAACTAAAAAATTTAATATATATTATAATTTATAAACTACTAATAACATGGTTGGAAATTTTACACCCCACACCACTCAAACTTCAAAACAATTTTAGAACACAACCTAACTCATCAATTCACAAAACCAATCTAGGGTAGGATGTGCATAGGTCGGGTTAGACATGTGGAGGGTAATATTTTTAACCAACCCACCAATGGTGGGTTGGGAAAATTTAGTCCGCCGCTGACGCACCAAACTATAAATTCAACGGGTCTGTTGAAATTCTTAATGGTTTCAACTCAGCAGGTTGGACAAGTTGACAAATTCAATTGACTAGATTAAATTATTTTAATTAAATTGGATAATTTTTTACTCTCTCAAACAAAACAAAACAACAAAAAAAAAAAAAAAGGAAAGAAAAATTTTCAATTTTTATTAAAAATAATTACAAATATTACATAATTTTTATTGGAATGGCCGAAATTTTAATACATTAAAATGAAAAACATTTCAAAATCTGAAATTAGTTGTGTACAAGAGTAAGAATAATAACAAAATCTTAAAGAGAGTGACTAGAGTTTATTAGGGAAGAGAAATGTGAAAATGAAAAAATATATATAAAGAAAGAGAAAGAGATGAGAGAAATAAAGTAGATGTGTATGCGAGAGAAAGACATGAGAGAGAAGTCTGTGGGTTGGGTTGTGGTGGGTTAGAAATAACTTAACCCGTTATTCAATCCTATCTGCTAAATTATCTATTTAACTTGCCCAATCCGACCCACTTAATGGGCATACATATAGGGGTGTTCGCGGCATGGTGCGGTGTGGTTTGAAGCAATTTTTAACACCGCACTTTGCGGTGCAGTTTAATTAAAATCATAATTGCACCATACCTTATTTTTGTGGTTATATGTGTGGTGCGGTGTGGTTTGGAGTTTAGTCAAAACCATAACCGCACCGTACCTCATTTTTTCAGTCACATGTGCGATACGGTGTATAAGATATGGTTTGAAGTATATTTTTCAAATTTTGGGTTTTTCCTACCCAACCCAAAACTAATTTTTCCTTTTGTTTCGGGCCAAATTTTAAACTATTGAGCTAGTTTTTCTTTATTTTGGGTTGACTTTCTTAGTCAACACCTGCTATGTTATCAAACTTTTTTTTTTTTTTTTTGAAAATTAGGGTTATTAAAATATTAATAATATATTTAATATTAAAAATAAATAAATAAATTAATATCCTGCTATGTTATCAAACTTTTTTTTTTTTTTTTTGAAAATTAGGGTTATTAAAATATTAATAATATATTTAATATTAAAAATAAATAAATAAATTAATATATAGAGAGAGTGCAGTGTGGTGCAATTTGTGCAATTTTCTTATTATAAAACTGCAAACCGCACCGCAGTGCGGTGCACTGTTACTTGCAATGCAGTGTGGTTATATCATTTTACAGACAGTTTTGGTGCGGTTTATATGGTCCGGTGAACACCACTACATACATATGATAGGGTAGGTTGGTTCGGATCAGGCGGATTGACAGTTTAGTCATTATTATTATTATTATTATTTCTGCATAGCCCTATTCTAGGGAATTGTCATTTTTTTATTATAAGATTGAAGACATGGCCGGCGATACAGCAGAGTCGAAGTTGTGATGGACTAAAAAAGGCATATCACGAGAGACATGTTTTTACTCTTAGCCACCAAAAGGCCCAGACAACGTTAGCATCTGGGCTAGGAGACTTTATCCCAACCCAAGCAACAAAATGAATTTTTTTTTTTTTTTTTAAGGGCAAATTATGATTTTGGTTGTTCAAATATATTAGTTTAGTTACCCACATTTTGGTATTGGTATGGTGTCAAAATAGCCTATATAGTTAAATAATTGATAAAAAAAAATATACTAACATTATTAGCAAACGTATTAGTTTAGTTTTCATTTTTTTTTTTTTTTTTGATTTGTGTCTAAATAATTTTTGTTGTAGTGAGTAAAATACGCTGGCATCATTAACAGACATTTAAATATTGTTTTCTTCGGGTTGCCACATAATCTGCCACACGTCATTCATTAAAAAAGACACATGACATGGATGAATTGAGGGTGGCTCTATCGGTGCCAAGTGCCAACCATTGAGAAAAGTTAAACTTGCTTTTTTATGTGTTCGAGAACCAACTTTCAGATTTTTTTTTCTTTTTAAAATGATATTATTTAATTTGTAACACTTTAAATTTTAAAAAGTTGAGTTTAAAATATATAATTTTATTATCTCTATGTATTAAGAGAATTTAAAAAATTAGTTATGACTTCAAAAAAATATAAAAATACTCATAATCTAATTAGGTAATTTGTATTTTAAAAAAATAAAAGTAAGGTTAAATTGTAATTCAAAAAAATTCAAAAAAAAAAAAAAAAACTACAAGAAAAACTTTTTGAGAGATGCTATGTCCACAATATTTTTACAACAAATCACAAGTAATTAGCTGTTATTGGTTCAAATTTGAACCTAACAATAAGTTATTTTTTTGCCCCAACAATAACAACTAGTAATAACCTGCCACTTAAGATTTGTTGTAAAAATGTTGTGATGTCACATAATTTGCCATACGTTGTTCATTAAAAAAGACACATGACATGGATGAATTGAGGGTGGCTCTATTGGTGCCAAGTGCCAACCATTGAGAAAAGTTAAACCTTTTTTTTATATGTTCGAGAACCAACTTTCAAAATTTTTTTTTCTTTTTAAAATGATATTATTTAATTTGCAACACTTTAAATTTTAAAAAGTTGAGTTTAAAATATAAAATTTTATTATCTCTATATATTAAGAGAATTTAAAAAATTAGTTATGACTTCAAACAAATATAAAACTACTCATAATCTAATTAGGTTAGTTTTCAATTTTTGATATTGTGTCTAAATAGTTTTTGCTGCGGTGAGTAAAATATGCTGACATCATTAACAAACATTAAAATATTGTTTTCTCTGGGTTGCCACATAATCTGCTATACGTCATTCATTAAAAAAGACACATGACATGGATGAATTGAGGGTGGCTCTATCGGTGCCAAGTGCCAACCATTGAGAAAAGTTAAACTTGTTTTTTTATGTGTTCGAGAACCAACTTTCAGATTTTTTTTTTCTTTTTAAAATGATATTATTTAATTTGTAGTACTTTAAATTTTAAAAATTTAAGTTTAAAATATAAAATTTTATTATCTCTATATATTAAGAGAATTTAAAAAATTAGTTATGACTTCAAACAAATATAAAAATACTCATAATCTAATTAAGTTAGTTTTCAATTTTTTGATATTGTGTCTAAATAGTTTTTGCTGCGGTGATTAAAATATGCTGACATCATTAACAAACATTAAAATATTGTTTTCTCTGGGTTGCCACATAATCTGCTATACATCATTCATTAAAAAAGACACATGACATGGATGAATTGAGGGTGGCTCTATCGGTGCCAAGTGCCAACCATTGAGAAAAGTTAAACTTTTTTTTTTTTTTTATATGTTCGAGAACCAACTTTCAAATTTTTTTTTCTTTTTAAAATGATATTATTTAATTTGTAACACTTTAAATTTTAAAAAGTTGAGTTTAAAATATAAAATTTTATTATCTTTATATATTAAGAGAATTTAAAAAATTAGTTATGACTTCAAAAAAAAAAAAAAATACTCATAATCTAATTAGGTAATTTTTATTTTTAAAAAATAAAAAATAAGGTTAAATTATAATGCAAAAAAAAAAAAAAAAATATAATCTAATTAGGTAATTTTTATTTTTAAAAAATAAAAAATAAGGTTAAATTATAATGCAAAAAAAAAAAAAAAAACACTACTAGAAAAACTTTTTGAGAGATGCTATGTCCACAACATTTTTACAACAAATTACAAGTGATTAGTTGTTATTGGTTCAAATTTGAACCTAACATTAAATTACTTTTTTGCCCCAATAATAACAATCAGTAACAACTTGCCACTTAAAATTTGTTGTAAAAATGTTGTGATGTCACATAATCTGCTATACATCGTTCATTAAAAAAGACACATGACATGGATGAATTGAGGGTGGCTCTATCGGTGCCAAGTGCCAACCATTGAGAAAAGTTAAACTTGTTTTTTTATGTGTTCGAGAACCAACTTTCAGATTTTTTTTTCTTTTTAAAATGATATTATTTAATTTGTAGTACTTTAAATTTTAAAAAGTTAAGTTTAAAATATAAAATTTTATTATCTCTATATATTAAGAGAATTTAAAAAATTAGTTATGACTTCAAACAAATATAAAAATACTCATAATCTAATTAAGTTAGTTTTCAATTTTTTGATATTGTGTCTAAATAGTTTTTGCTGCGGTGAGTAAAATATGCTAACATCATTAACAAACATTAAAATATTGTTTTCTCTGGGTTGCCACATAATCTGCTATACGTCATTCATTAAAAAAGACAGATGACATGGACGAATTGAGGGTGGCTCTATCGGAGCCAAGTGCCAACCATTGAGAAAAGTTAAACTTTTTTTTTTTTTTTTTATATGTTCGAGAACCAACTTTCAAAATTTTTTTTTCTTTTTAAAATGATATTATTTAATTTGTAACACTTTAAATTTTAAAAACTTAAGTTTAAATATAAAATTTTATTATCTCTATATATTAAGATAATTTAAAAAATTAGTTATGACTTCAAAAAAATATGAAAATACTCATAATCTAATTAGGTAATTTTTATTTTTAAAAAATAAAAATAAGGTTAAATTGTAATTCAACAAAATTCAAAAAAAAAAAAAAAACTACAAGAGAAACTTTTTGAGAGATGTTACGTCTACAACATTTTCACAACAAATCATAGGTGATTAGTTGTTGTTGGCTCAAATTTGAACCTAACAATAAGTTACTTTTTTTCCTCAACAATAACAACCAATAACAACTTGCCACTTAGGATTTGTTGTAAAAATGTTGTGAAAATGTTGTGGACATATCATTTCTCAAACTTTGTTCCTAAAAATTAACACACTCTTTATTTAAACTAGCATTATCACATGCGCTTTGAGCGTGCGATGAGGTTTTTTTTTTTTTTTTAGTATCATAATTTTTCATTAATTCTTATTTAAGTTTACACGTTTTCTTATTAATATTATGCATTTAGAATTAATAAGTGGATTGTCCTTTAGTTTTGTCTTTACTTAAATATAAACGTATAGGGGCATTTTTGAACCAAAAAATTGAAGATCCTAAACAAGAGAAGTCCCTTAAATAATAATATAGATATATCTCAAGCTTGTTTAATATATTTTTTCCCTAAAAACTATCATATACTAAACCCAGTAATTTACTCCATTTCAAATCTTAAATTTTAATTTCTTAAAAATTCCTTACCATATAACCTCACTAATTGTAAATTTCAAATTTCAAATTTCAAATTATATTAAACCCAAAAAAAAAGCCTCATTATAAGTGTGAGTGCAAATGCATATAATGAGGATAGTTATTATTATTATTATTACTTTGTCTTGGTTGTGCTAATTACTTATTAGTCAACAACAAATATAAAAGTTACCAGGCTTTTTTCTACTCTCGAAAAGCAACAATAATTTATTAATAAAAAAATCAATTTTAACGGGTACAGTTCAGCACCCGTTAATATAAGGTTTTTTTTTTTTTTTTTAAGTGTTTGAGATATATTAGCCCATTAGCATAGGCCCAATTCTAGTTTTACTTTGTGTGCAAGCTAAGTCTCCTACTTGTACTAGAAGCCTATTAGTCTAGGGTTTAGTCTACTATATATACAAATGTTATGATTCATTGTAATACAGGATTTGTACTACACTATAATATATTATTGATGTAGTCTTTTAGGGTTTCCTCCGTGGATGTAAACCGTTAGGCTAAACTACGTAACCTTCGTGTGTTATTGTATTCTATACTTTATGCTTTTGCTTCCACATCCATGCTAGCATATGCTACATGGTGTATCAATGCTAATATTTAACATGGTATCAGAGCCACCTTCTTGAGACCATGGTTTTCTGTCTTTACAGTATATTTAAGAGGAATCTTTGTCTTCCTTGTTGTTTTTTCGCTACGTTCATCTTCTTTGGCTTCCTACTGCTACTGTCAAAACTCTCCGCTATAGTCATGCCACCATTAGAAGTCGCATCAACACTGCAAGACCATTACTTTCCTCAAACTACCGTCACAGAGCCAAACTTCATTTAAGGGATCTTCTCAACTTTATCAAATCTCAAGATTTCATCAAGCTTCCATCTTGAATTTGAGTTCCATCTTGAGTTTTGAGAAGGGGTGCTAGAGATATATTAGCCAATTAGCATATGCCCAAGTCTAATTTTACTTTGTGTGTAAATCAAGTCTCCTATTTGTACTAAAGGTCTATTAGTCTAGAGTTGAGTCTACTATATATACACATGTTATGATTTATTGTGACATAAGATTTGTACTACATTATAATATATTATTGATGTAGCCCTTTAGGGTTTCTTCCGTAGATGTAGACCATTAGCTTGAACCACGTAACTTTTGTGTGTTATTGTATTCTATACTTTATGCTTTCGCTTCCGCATCCATACTAGCATATTCAACATAGTGTATCAATGCTAATATTTAACATTTAGAAATGATATGTCCACAATATTTTCACAACATTTTTACAACAAATCTTAAGTGGCAGGTTGTTACTGGTTGTTATTGTTGGAACAAAAAAGTAATTTTAGTATTAGGTTCAAATTTGAACCTATAACAACTAACCACGTATAATTTGTTGTGAAAATATTATAAAAATATTATGGACGTAGCATCTTTTTTTTTGGTTGAAAACCAGCAATACCAGATCATGGTTTTGCCTTCCGGATTTGGAGGGTGTAATTGGAAGCCAAATATTAGAACCAACCCTCTGTCTTCTAAACACTATATATACCCTCACAGAGCATACCCATATCTCCACATCAAATTCAATCATCATAGTCAAGAAACAGTGAGTGAACAAAAGTCAAAAATATGTCTTCATCAAGCACTGCTGTTCAAGTCATACGTTGCAAAGGCACACAATACAATATACCACTTTTTTTTTTTTTCCTTTTTTTTCCTTTTTCAAATGTTAGTACCGTAAAGTGATTAAATTCATAATTTTTTAATAGTTTAAATTTTTGAGAAAGTTGGTAATTTATCACGGTATTAGAGTAAGAGATTTTGAATTTGATTATCCTTGAGTTTACTCTACCTCCTATTTAACATTTTGGAACAATCATTAATTTAACATCAAATGACATTCTTGGTTGTTGTTGTTGTTGTTGTTTAATAAGAGTTTTATTAGTCATATGGTTGTTTAATAGGTTTCTTTTCTTTCCATTTCTTTGTTGTTTTACCATTTTTTTTTTTTTTTTGATGAACACATTTGATTATATCAACTTGTTCCCTTGTTGTGTGCTTAAAAGAAAATGCTAAATCTTGAGACGTTTCTAGTCTTATGCGCTATGTGTGGTTTCTAGGAGACAGGACAACTGCTTTGTTGCTTTTTGTCCGTCCCCAAAGATAAATAATTTTTGGAAGTGGGGTAATATTATTTGTGTGCCAATAATGTTAATTAATACAAAAAAATGTTTTGCTCCCATACTCTTGCGTGTTTTACACAATCGTAAGGAAAAGCTCTTGCCATTAGGAACGGGGCTAATCAACAAAATTTACTGTATTTGACCATTTTTCATTTTGTTCTTCTTTAGGATGATACATTTGTGGTTTGAATATCAAAATTTCTATAAATTTAGGCATGACTTTTCGACTTCCTTATGAAGTCCAAACAAGCCAGGTTTTTCCAATCTTTCCCTACGTTAACAATCTCAAGTTTTTAGCTGCATCAAAGCTACTTCCTACTTTTGTTTTGTGTATATATATATTCGAAAATTAATAAGTATTGGATGGATGTGCATTGCAGCTGCTGTGGCATGGGAAGCTGGAAAGCCACTAGTGATGGAAGAAGTGGAAGTGGCACCGCCACAGGCCATGGAGGTTCGTCTAAAGATCCTCTTCACCTCCGTCTGCCGCTCTGATGTTTGCTTCTGGGAAGCCAAGGTAATCACATTTTGATCATATATATATATATATGATTTATGCGTGTGTATAGAAATGCATTATTCTAGTGATTACTTATTTTATGTGCTAGATATTCTTAAACCGATTGATTTTTGAATATGCAGGGACAGACCCCATTGTTTCCTCGCATATTTGGTCATGAAGCTGGCGGGTATGGACATTTCAAGAAAAGAAAAAAGAATTAGAACATATTAGCTACAATCAATTAGTTTTAATTGTGTTTCAGTTCCATTCATATACAATCGAATACATTTATCTGACTATGTAGTTGTGTTCTGGTGATTTTGGTACTTAGGATTGTTGAGAGCGTTGGTGAGGGTGTGACAGATCTCAAACCTGGTGACCATGTGCTTCCTGTCTTCACCGGGGAGTGCAAAGAGTGTCGGCACTGCAAGTCAGAAGAGAGCAACATGTGTGACCTCTTGAGGACAAACACTGACCGAGGTGTGATGCTCAATGATGGCAAGTCGAGATTTTCTATCAATCGACAACCCATTTACCATTTTGTTGGGACTTCCACCTTTAGTGAATACACTGTGGTTCATGTTGGTTGTGTGGCCAAAATTAATCCTGCTGCTCCTCTGGACAAAGTTTGTGTTCTCAGCTGTGGAATCTCAACAGGTCGGTTAAAAACCGTTTGACTTTATTTGCATGATAGTTATTTGTTCATTTCTCTTATTGTTGAGAATTGAGTTCTGTAGGCCTCGGTGCTACCTTGAATGTTGCAAAACCCAAAAAGGGATCAACGGTAGCTGTTTTTGGACTAGGGGCTGTTGGACTAGCTGTGAGTCTCTCCTATCTTCTAATGTAGATGACTTATTTGATATAGCTATCTTTTGAAAATACTACTGCAGCATTACTGTTTCTAGTGAAGATATATATGTATACATATGATTTTATGGTTTTATGTGATTAGGCTGCTGAAGGGGCTAGAATTTCTGGTGCTTCAAGGATTATCGGTATTGATCTGAATGCAAAGAGATTTGATGAAGGTATTGTGATACTTGGTGCTATCAAAATCTGATGATCTAGTATGGAATGCCTGAGTTGTTGGGTTTTCTTTTATTAGTCTTTTTTATTCATTTTCCTTGTTCTTGTCAACAGCCAAGAAATTTGGTGTCACCGAGTTTGTGAACCCAAAAGACCATGACAAGCCTGTTCAAGAGGTTGGCTTACTTTAAAATGCTAGAAAATTTTTTCCATGGTGAAGAAGCAATCAACTTTCACTGCTTTTCTAACTTTCCTTGACTTCTTTAGGTGCTTGCTGAAATGACCAACGGCGGAGTTGATCGAAGTATCGAATGCACTGGAAGTATCAATGCCATGATTTCTGCATTTGAATGTGTTCATGATGTAATTTCCCATGAGCTCCTGTTCAAGTAATTCATAGATTTTATCTCGAATCCATTCTTCTAAAATCTGTCATAGGGTATGTTTCTTTGCAGGGATGGGGTGTTGCTGTACTTGTTGGTGTCCCAAGTAAAGATGATGCATTTAAAACCCACCCAGTGAATATCTTGAACGGGAGGACTATCAAGGGTACCTTCTTTGGCAACTACAAACCACGGTCTGACTTGCCTTCGGTGGTTGAAAAGTACATGAATAAGGTGAGCTGAATTACTTATTGAAAAATAGGATGTATGGATTAGATCACTACACAATCCGCATATAGGATTACTTCTTTTACTTAGAATGCTACTTTCTGTACACGTGACTGACAGCAATTTTAATCAAGAAAATGGTCTAATGGCCGCTAGAAGACTCTAATGCCCTCCATGGTATACCTTAATTAAGTACTCATTTGAATGCTTTAATCCTGCCTCAAGATCCGACAAGAGTTGAGGAATAAACAAAAGTTACATATATATATAAATCCAAAAGTCCAGAGAAATTATGCTTAAACTCCAAAAGGGAATAAGGCTATCTTTTTTTCCCTTTAATTCTTCCTTCTTGTCTAATGGTTCTTGCTTTCAAGGTCTTCTCTTTCATTATTTATCAAGAATTACGTTTACTTGGCTTGTATTTACTATTTAGAAATGCAAGTCATTTATTCCTCTTCACCCCATTTTTTTTTTTTTTGTCAGTCTAATTGTTCTATAATGTGGCAGGAGCTTGAGCTGGAGAAATTCATCACCCATGAAGTCTCTTTCTCGGAAATCAACAAGGCCTTTGAGTACATGCTTAGAGGTGACGGCCTTCGATGCATTATCCGCATGGATGCATAGAGCAGGATTGAAATGATGAGTATTTCTGGGTTTAATTGAAGAAAATAAACTTTTACTCACAAAGGAAATAAGCTTCTGGTAGGATAGTTTGGAGCGAAGTCTCGTGTCTCTCTGTAGAGTGCTGTAAAAGAATTGAAATCTCTATTTTCCAGATCGTTTAAATCAAAATACTTGGTGAGTTTATATTGAACTTTTAGACACTTTTTATTCATCAAATAAAATGATACACTTGGTGCAAACATAGGTTAATTTATAGTTACAAAATATATGAAATTATTGATTTTTAAGACTCCTGGCTGGCTGAAGATTATATATCCCAAAGCAGTGCAGTGCCTATGGTGGATACTCACCAAAACAATTGTCCGCTAAAAAAAATTCTTATCGCCCTCTCACATTCGGTATTCTCATCAATCTTTCAAGCAACCTCAAATTCTCAGTTTTAGATGAATGAGAGAGATTTTGTTAAAAGAAAAAAAAAGAGTACAGAAATTCTACAGCTCCAGCATCCGAAAAGAACTGCACAAAAAAAGAAGGCCTAGTGCAAATACTACACAAAGAAGCCAAAGTTAATAACAAGCCAAGAAAAAAAAAAAAACTAAGCTGAACAACAGCTAGACTACAAAAATGAAACTAGCGACTAGAAGCAGCATTCCTGCTTCCATCTTCTATTAAACACAGAGAAGCTAACACTCCAATTGCAACAAATCACCCTGCTGATCATAGAATTCTTCACTTTCATGCTGAACCTAACTCTAGATTTAATGTTGCTCCTGAAAAATGTGCCGAGTGTTTCTCGGTAACCAGATGTGGTGCACTGCAGCAGCTAACACAAGCCTGCTGACAGAACACTTTAAAGCTTTTATTCTTCAAGCGCTGTTACTCCATTGAAGTACCTCACCCCAGTCATAACCAGATTCCTCCATCAAACACTAGACTTTGACTTGATGCAAAATCCTTCTAGATATGGAGCAATCAAAGAAAATGTAGTCCCTGATCTCATGCTTCCTTCTGCAGAAAACACTCAAAGTATCCCCTTGATAACCCCATTGAATCAACCTATCCCTTGTAGACAGTCTATTTCCCTAGGCAAGCCAACAAATAAAGTTGTGTTTTGGAATGTTTCCAAGCCAATCTCCACAGTCCACCTTAGGTAATTTCATTCTAATAGCCTCCCAAGTAGATTTACAAGTGAACACACCAGAATTTGAAGAAAATCACACCACAGTAGCTTACTTACTTCAATCCACTTGGAAGCACTTGTATTGAACACCAATTAGATCCTTGGATCTAGGACAGCACCAACCATTATGAGAGAATTCAAGTTGCCCTTGCATTTGAAGTACTTGCTGAATAATATATTACCCCATAAACTTAGAATACAAAACACCATCTAGGTGCCAACTATCTAACCAAAAAAAAATACTATAGTCATGCCCAACCTTATGCTTTTTGAACTGCTTTATATCACTTTTCTTTGCTTTGAAATCTTCCTCCAACCCCAAGACCAATTTTCAGGAGCTTTAAGTTTTAATAACCCAAAAGCTTTTATCCTTCAATAGATTTTCATTAACCCAAGCCACCCAAATTCATCCGGGAAGGGCAAAAAGATTTCAAATAAGCTTCATCATGACAAATTTATTCCAATTCTCAAGTTTTTTAACCTCAAGCCCCCCTTCTTTCTTTGGAACGCACACCAAACTCCAAGCAACTTTGCACCTGCAGCTGCCTCGTCCTTTTCCTTCCTAAGAAACTGTTAAACTTACTCTACAAGCTCTTAATAACTCTCTTAGGGAGAATACAAAACCTGAGGCCAATACACTTGAACTCTGAACAGAATAGATTGAATAAGTCGGAGTCTCCCAACAATAGAGAGATGCTTGGTAGTCCATGAGTTTATATGAGTTGGGATTTTCTCAATCAAGGCTGATGATTTTTATAAGATAGCTGGCTACCTTCTTTGAACTTGAAAAGATCTTGAATCTGTTATTTTGTTTGTTGATCCACCCCAAAGTAGAAAACTTCACTCTTAGCAGCATTTGCTTTCATGCCAGATAAAAATTGAAACTCAGGACCTTGTTTTGAACAACCTTAGCTTTTCTCCAGCATTCTCAACTTACTGCAACAGATTCCCGAAAACTTTCCTATGCCAATCCTTAAGTCTCAACTTCACAACCCCAATCTCTTATAGTGCTTCCTTAATCTATGTACTCAATGGCACAACTAGATTGTGCTTCAAAAGAAATGCAAAAAATTGGTATTTGGCCTTTGTCAATAGGTTAATTCTTGAAATTTTTATGGCGACCCTCTCAAAATTACTGTAGTATAGAACATGGTTTCCCAAACCCAAATGTATATTTATTAGTGTCCAATTTTGGCTCACAGGATGAAAACTGAAAAGATCCCGTGTGACCTTATTTATGGAAGAAAGTAGGTTCTTCATAATGATTCACACACTTTTATTTACATTCATTCAGTTATAGTGCCTATGGTTATGTCATGTAACACATTCTTTGAGAAGGAAACAAAACCCTTTGGAGAAATTAAATAACAAGACCTAGAGTCTATAGCATATTTCATTTTAGGTGCTGGGTTTTTAGTTTTGTCAATTAAAGTCCCAAATTTATGAAATCTATTCAATTTGAACTATCAGTCTATCTTCATTATTCTAAACAGAAAGAGAGCATAGAAAACAAAGAAATCATTGATAAAACTCTGCCTTTCACCTAAGGTTTGTTCATAAATCAATTTGGAATCCATTGAACATAAATTGTAGAGAGAGAAATATTCCATTGAACATAAGGTTTGTTCTCTATTTCTTATTTATAAATTTTAATATTGTGTTTTGTTTGTGTGTGTGTGTGGGGGGGGGGGTGGGGGGGGGGGGTGGTTATTAGGATTGTTTAGAGTTGGTGAGGGTGTGACTAATGCAGTTCATTTTTAAAGCTAGTCGTTTTCCTTTTCACCATTTTTCCTCCATCAGTGACAGATCTCAAACCTGGTGATCTTGTTTGCTTTGTTATTAGGATTGTATTCGTCATGTTTGCTTTGTTACATAATGGTAATCCTCATAGATGGAATGATAAGTGAGAGTAGTTATCTCAATGAAACTTAAAGTTCTTTGACAAGAACAATTAGCCAAATAGGAATTAAATAAGTCAATTTTTTGGTTCTTCATATTGGACAATATCTTAGCCACCACCCCTTTTCTCTCCAGGCCCTATATCCATACAAAAAAAAATTTTAAAAATCTGTCTACCAATATTTGGATTGCTCTCTCTTGTTTCAGTTTCTAATTTTTGTCAACAGCAAAGAAATTTGGAGTTGCAGAGTTTGTAAACTCAAAAGATCGTGCCGAGCCTGTCCAATAGGTTTGTTTCTTTAAGTTCTATAAAAGATTATCTTTTGGTGATGTGAACTTGCATATATTAACCTTCAATTGTGTATTAGTTTTGCTTTATTCTCTTTAGGTTATTGCTGAAATGACTGGCAGAGGAGTTGATTGAAATGTGGAGTGTACAAGAATTATCAATACATTTTCTGCATTTGAATTCATGATGTAACTTTCTATGAATTTCTTGTTTTCAAATATTATATTAAGATGTTAAATTAAGTCCATTTAAAAAAAAAAAAATGAAGTTCTTTGTGTGGGGGTGGGGTGTTGTTGTATATGATGGCGTTCCAAACAAAGGTGATGCTTTTTAAAACCCACCCAATGATTTTCTTGAATGAAAGGACTCTCAAGGGTACCTTCTTTGGCAACTATAAACCACGTTCATACCTTCCCTTTGTTATGAAAAAAATACATGATAAGGTAATTAAGTTGAATCCTTGATAATTGTGATCTAGGATATGCATAACGGGGTGACTTCAATTGACAGATAGCTTTCAGTCTAGGACTTAGTTATAGCCATATAGGGAAAGTGAATTTGGGTCTATACCCACATCACATGTAAGAATCTTAATTCCAAGTTGCATCTACTAGATTCCTAATTCTTCTATTATCGGGCTGCCATTTCAATAAAGGAAAATCATTGTTTCACACCTTCGGTATACAGAGTTTGTACAAATCATGTGTAAAATGTGGAAATTCTTGAAAAATGTGGATACTTGGTTTCCACTTTTTACATGTGATGTGTATGGAGTATGTGTGCCAAGAGCATAAAACAATCACGGTCCTTAAATAAAATACTTCAACTCTGCATCATCACCGAGAACAAAGTAACAAAAACTTTAAATCCTAAAAGTTGAAAAGAAACATATTTTCTCAGATCATGAATAATTTACTACTTTAAGTAATGCCACTTTGATCTTAAAAGTGTTATATAATCTCGATTTATAGCCATTTGTTTGATTTTGATCACTTATTATATAAATTGTCATCCTTCTTGTTGGTGTTTAGGAGCTTTAGCTAGAGAAGTTCATAACCCACGGGTTCCCATTCTCGAAGAGCAATAGGCCTCTTGAATAGAAGCTTAAAGGAGCTAGCGAGTATCATCTGCATGGATGCATAGAATGAGATTCCACTTTCAATGTGAGCTTAAAAAAAAGGTGTGGTGAGTATGATTAGACTTTAACTGGTGAAACAAAGTACTTCTTTTCTTTACAATTTGATTTCCTTGCATTCTATGTGATAAAAAAATTAATGCCTCTTAGCCTGTTTTATAATTAGAATACTTGGTGTTTTGTTATAATTTTTACTGATATTTGGATTGAGGGAGATGAGAGGAGAGTAAAGGAGAGGAGAATGGAAGATGACTAGAATGTACTATATTTTAGTATATTACGGTTGCCTTTCCCTCTCCTCTCCTTCCATCTTCCTCTGTTTCAAACATACTATTAATGGTTTCATTTCTTTTGTCCCTTTTCATGTTGCTGTGAATTATCCACATTGCAAAATCATATTAGTATTTGGTCCAAGTACAAATTTAGTTTGTACACTTCAGTAGAACCCGGACAATGTACATTCCCAGAAAAAAAAAACATTGTAATGGACAACTTTGACTACACCCTAAAGGACTAGTTCATAGCTAATAACATGGTTGATCCATATCCCTCATTTATGAATTCTTATATACTGGTTTGCCAAAAGCAAATTTTTACTAGTACATTATAAAAAATTTAGAGCCGGCCTTTAACATGAGAAAGAATGAGATTATGTAATACTTCAGTTTACAATTTTGATGCTTTTGGCTTTGGGATGATTCTTGGGCATTCTCATAAAGTGTACTATGCAGGAGAGTACAAGACTTGTGTAGTAAGAAGTTCTAGCTATAGTGCTATGCCTGCTTGCAAAGAACAAGCAATACCAGACCCTCTTGTTCCTAGAATTACAGGTGGTACCTTAGCAAATATGCTGTGAATATGCTTCAGCTAGTTTTGTTTACCATTTGAATATGCACTTCTCTTTTTTCTTTTCATTCCAAATCCATTCCATTACAAAATCTCATAGAAACATTAGGCAACCAAATTTATAGCTTTATTGTCACTTACCTATTTAACCTCTCACATCTTCTCTTGAACCGTAGTGATATCAATTGCTGTGAAAGTAGAACGTGCATCATTTTAATTTTTATCTAGTACTTCCAAATAACAAAGAAAATCAAGTTTGAAAATAATAACTTGTCAAATGAGATTTGCATCCCTGTAGGTTCCTTTTTTTGTAAAATCTACTTGCAAAATGTTTTCTTTTTTTATTTTTATTTTTATATGCTAATGTGGCTGTTCAAAGCTCTTCGAGAGCCTGACTATTCCTCCGAGTGTGTGTAGTTTTGCATTTTGTGCACACTAGGTAAATAGAGGGAAGTTCCCTTGGGGCTGACCTCAAGATCTTGATTAGGAGTTTTGAACGTAAAATGTTAGGAATCTCATGAGGTCTTAGGAACCACTAAACTAACCTAGAATATTTGTGAAATGTTTGTGCACATTGATATGTACTTATTCCCTTTTCTTACAACCCCACGTGACTACACTGCCTCTTTTCTGTTATTTTTCCAGCACTAACTTTAAGAGATCCAATAAATTAACCTCACATGCCCTTGTGAGACTAAAACGGACTTTTGAACCATTACAACCAAGAAATGGAACATGCTATATAAGCACAAAGCAATATTCTTTTTATACGGAATAGTTTATGTTTGGATTACAATTGAAATTAATTATCTACAGAACAGTTTTGAACATCAGGATCGGTACTTGTCAATGACAAGTCACATTCTACCGCATACTAATTCAAATGTTGCCCACTCCAATATTGGCTGCTAATGTTTTCATATGAACAGATGACATAAACCTTTGATTTCACACTAGATATTATAAATGTAGAAACAAAAACGGTCAGGATCAGTACTTGTTTGGATTAGTTTACGTTTGGATTTCAATTGAAATTAATTATTTACAGAACAGTTTTGAACATCAGGATCAGTACTTGTCAACGACAAGTCACATTCTACCACATACAAATTCAAATGTTGCCCGCTCCAATATTGGCTGCTAATGTTTTCATATGAACAGATGACATAAACCTTTGATTTCACACTAGATATTATAAATGTAGAAACAAAAACGGTCCATACATCAATAGAAAATTGGCACAGTGATTTTATATGTTTAGAAAGTTTGACAGAATCTAATAATTGGTGGTTCAAGATACTATGTATGCTGACCACATTGTCCAGCTATCATGGCTTCCTTCCTATAGTAAAAAATACATTTCAGAAATCAAAGGACATTGGATTGAGAATCTACAGTTCTCCGCACCAGTGCTGGCTGTAACCCGTGAACTAGATTTGGCTGCTGGCTAAGTGCCAAACAAGGCCTATTACGTGCAACCTGCCAAACGAGGCTTCCAGTCAATAAAGTAAATTCAATGTAAAACAACTCATTTTCACACTTAAATTAGTGAGCTTGACAACATAAGTCAAAAGACCTACATTTAAAATAAAAAGGAGATATTGGAAAAGAAAGGGACTATTATCACAAAGTCTTTGCTTCCTTGACATTCCCATCTTAACAAATTCATTCTATCTCTCTTTCACTCCCTCTCTCCATAAGAAACTTGAATCAAAGTTCATCATTCTCCCAAATGGGTTCTACAATTTTCTTGCTCTTTCTTCTCTCCCTTGCATTTCCTCATTTCATTTTTTACCAACCATATACTTTTGTGACTGCAGATGATAATCTTATCCAAAAGACTTGCAAAAGCACCAAATACTATGACCTTTGTCTATCATGTCTCAAATCTAATCCCAACAGCCCTAATGCTGACACTAAGGGATTGGCGGTCATCATGGTTGGGATTGGAATGGCTAATGCCACAGCCAGTTCCTCATACTTGTCCTTTCAGTTGCTTGGCACAGCTAATGACACAAACATGAAGAAAGTCCTCAAGGAGTGTGCTGACAAATATACCTATGCTGGTGATGCACTCAAAGCTTCTGTTCAGGATTTGGTTGCCGAGTCCTATGACTATGCTTACATGCACATAACTGCAGCTGCAGATTATCCAAATGCTTGCCACAATGCCTTCAATAGGTATCCGGGATTGGCTTATCCATTGGAGCTTGCACGTAGCGAGGATGGTTTGAAGCATATATGTTATGTAGTTTTGGGAATTATTGATCTTATTGGGTGATGAATGCCTTAAGTATAGACTACTTACTCTTTCCCTTGTAATCTTTGTGTTATGTACTTTTCTTCTTCCCCTTGCATATGTCAATTGTTTCCAATTTACAATCTCTGCATGATGCCTAACTGTTTAGGCTTTTGGAAATAAGGCCTATAAATTAATCTAAAGTTCATTGAGAGGAGATCTCTCTAGAAAAATTCCCACTTGGGATGGATCTAGTGCTATCATAAAGTAGATAAGGATTACCATTATAGTAATCTCCAGTGGCTAGCTGCTCCACGGGACCACCCTCACTTGCCAAATTCTTTTTTTATACTTAGCAAAAAATATTATATAAATTATTAGTTTAAATTAATCTGTTTTGTGACTAACTTGACTTGGAAAAAAAAATATATGTATACTTACAAAAAAAATTATTATACACTAAATTAACCTATTTTAAAATGTTAAACACTCTGGCCTAAGAATCACAAGAATTTGAGTTCATCAAAAATAAGAGTAATTCTACATCCATAATATTTTCACAACAAATATTATGTGGTATGCTATTACTAATTCTAATTTGGGCTCAACATTAACATGTTTTATCTACGAATAACAATTTATTGCATAAGATTTATTATGAAAATATTGTGGTTACTTTATTGTTCTCATTTCAGCATTTTCAGTTTTCAATTTCCAATTTATTTCTTATTAGTTTTTTTTTTTTTCTTTCACTTTGTTAATACAAAAAAATTGTAATATTTGATGTATTTGTGTGATTTTTTTGTGACGTTAATATATTCAAGTTGTCTCTTTATTAGATTTTGTATAATTTAAATTTTTTAGTGACCATCCCAAAAAAAAACTTCTAAAACTCCTAGAGCCGCCGCCGGTAATCTCCCACTACTTAAAGTGTTTTTGTCCTTTTAATTTTTTAAATGACGACCTAGATAACAGGTGTACTAGTGAGAAGATTGCCAAAAGTGATTTCCTTTGTATATGATTTAGATCCCAGACAACTTAAGGTCAAGAAAAATGAAGTAAAAAATACAAGTTGCTTGCTTCCTTTTACAACCAAAATTTATTAAGGCTTTTTTTTTTTCTTGGAAGAGTAGACAATAGACTTGCATCAGAGTACAGGCTTTAGGTGATTCGATTCTTAAAATTCCTAAAACCAAACCAATCTGAACACAGTTGCATTCCTAGTGAAGTAGTCATCATATTCGATGTTGTAGTAACAAACTCAAACTCAAACTCAAACTCACCCGATAAAAAATGAAAATGCTTTTGTTTTGTAGCATTGGAGTGGTGGCCGAACAGTTAGGATCTTTGCCTGAATTTATATGGGATAGGTTATGAATTTGACCTTCAGACAGAGACATTGCCTGATTCCGCATAAAGATCCCTTCCTTCCACATGAAATCATTAGCGTTTTGGGGCAAGGCATGTTGGGGCTCCCAGCTGTCCCCGAATTTTAAGAAGGTTTAATAATTTTGTCTAAGCTTTCCTCCAAACTACTAGGTGGCAGTGTGGCACTCCCTAAAATAGAACACTTTTTTTTTTAAAAATGAAAAATAGAACACATATTATTAGTTTGGCAATCCAGCCGTTAGATTTTCAAAATATATAGTCATGTTAATTTTTTTTAGTGAGAGATTGAATGATTTTTCTTTAAAACTAGGTTGGAGAGAAACTTTATCGTTAAGTCATATTATATGTGATTTCTCATGACCTTTTCAATAAGCTTCATATATCAATTTCAGTTTTTGTCGTCTCTCTCCTATCTCATATCTCCTCCCTCATTTCCTCTTCCGCCTCTCTAAAGACAAAACTAAAAATCCTCCGCCTTAGCATTGTCAATCTCCTTCCACTGATCATTGAACCAATTGAAATTTTTAGACTTGCGTATCCATATCATTTTAAGCATAATCTTAATCTCTTTATTATTAACGAAATGCCAAGAAAGCACAAAAATAAATAAATAAATAAATCTCTGTTTTGTTGATGGTTGTTTGTCGGTATTGTGAAGCCCATTAAAAAAAAGTCCTAGCCTTTATGCCTCGAGCTTTACACTACACATTATTTAAAAACCCATAGGACTTGGTCGATGGAGACATTGGAGAGTGACATATGGGATGGAGCATAGTTGATATACTTCCACTACATGAACATATTATTGTCCTTAAAAACCCATAGGACTTGGTCGATGTAGACATTGGAGAGTGACATATGGGATGGAGCATAGTTGATATAATTCCACTACATGAACATATTATTGTCCTTAAAAACCCATAGGACTTGGTCGATGTAGACATTGGAGAGTGACATATGGGATGGAGCATAGTTGATATAATTCCACTACATGAACATACTATTGTCCTTAAAACCCATAGGACTTGGTCGATGTAGACATTGGAGAGTGACATATGGGATGGAGCATAGTTGATATACAACTCATATATCACTCTTCCTCATCCTTAATTTTCTAAACCTTTAGAATACCATAAGAAGCAAGAGTGCAAAAGTTCACAAAGTTTATAAGATCTTAATGTTGCTACAAAGTTAGGAAACACACTCGGTTTTAAAGCCATGTGACAGGAGAGCTTTTAAGTTGGCATCCAAAGCTTTGATGTGGCGTTTGGTACGGGGGAATCCATATTACTCCTGACATCCAAATTCCTAAGAATGTGATTCCTAGGAATCACATTCCTAAGAATGTAGTTATTCCTATGTTTGGTTCATTCCCAAGAATCTTAAATGAATTATTTATTTTTCCCATTCTATCCTTAGATTTGAATGTGAACTACCAAGTCATTTAAAAAAAAGGGTTAAAATTGTCAATTTATAAAAAATACAACTTCTTTTAAGCTTGGAAATCTGGATTCCCACCTGTTTTAAAGGGAATCCACATTCCTATTGAGAGGGGTTTAAGGGGGGAATCCAGATTCCCCTGGCATTTGATTCCCTAGCATGATTTACAACCAAACATGGGAATCTTTAAACATTCCTGGAAATCCTAAAACATTACCCTGTATCAAACGCCACATGAATGTAAAGTGTGGGTAGAGGACACCCCTGTTGGCTTGCAAAATGCGCTCTAAATATTATGTGAAGAAAGAAGAAAAATGAAAAGAAATATTATGTGTTAGCATCATATTCAAACCATTGGTTTTTGCTACAAACTTAAATATTTTTAAAAAAATAGAAAAAGGGGGCTGATTTCTACATAATTTTTAAAATCACTTCAGACAGTTATGCAAAATAACTTTCCAACAATATTGCTATACTTTTAATATTTTAATATTAATTTTTTTTCTCAATTTATTTTGAGCAAGCAAATTACATGTTTAAACTTTATGTACTAATTTTAATCTCTTGAATTTATTATTTTTATTTTTTATTTTAATGATATGAAAAATCATCAAGGGCAACTAAGTAAATTAATCTAGTGTGTGATCTATGAATTCTATTTTACTTTAATATTACATTTTGTATGACAATTAATTGTAATATAATTCTTTATTTATTTTTGTTAATGTTGATTATACTTTTCTATTAATTTTTTTTTTCTAAATCTTTTAATTCCCATTGCCCTAACTAAAGTCATGGCTTCACTAGTTGTTTGAATAACTGACATAAATCGCTACAAATAATATCATCATTACTGCGCTATCAGTTTCATCAATTTAATTGCCTTTTTTGCCAAATAGAACAATTTTAGGAAAAATTTAGAAGAAAAGCACCCAGCCAAACTTATTCAGTTATGCAACACTTTTTTGAAATTTGAGTTTGTCAAACTCGAGTTCCAAGTGAAACTCGAGTTTACCAAACTCAAGTTTCCAAGAATTATGGCAATTTGATCAAATATAATGCTTAGAACTTGAATTTGATAAACTCGAGTTTCACTTAGAATTTGAGTTTGACAAACTTGAGTCCCAAAAGTGTTATTTTAAATTACTCTAAACGTTTGCTAGAAGAACTTTATTTGAAGTAAAATTTTAAATTATTTGAAAATTTAGTGATAAAAGTTTTAACTAGGGTTGTTTTTTGTTTTTTTTTTTTTTTTTTTTAGGGGAAGTTTTAACTAGGGTAAACCATTGTAAAAATTGATAAGTAACCTGATGTTTTGGTAATGGAGTTTAATTTAAATAAAATTTAATAATTAATGAGAGAGTAGACACTTGCCATAAAGAGAAAGCAACCACGGCTTCTAGCTTACAAGACCCAACTTTTATTATTTAGTATATAATATGAATTTATCATTTCTTTGACAAATGAAAAAGTACAACCATAACTATATCCATTAAAAAAAAATCAATTTTACTAATATATTTTGTTATATTACTAATATAGTTTGTTTTCTCCAACCAAACATACTCTTAATTGTATGTGTGATTTGTTGTTGTGAATCTTAGCCAGAATTTGAACCAATTACATAATTGGTTAATTAATTAATTTGGCTTATTTCCCCATTTTTAATCAACGGGCTCGCGTCTCAATCATATCTTCTTAAAAATAAATTATTATTTCACAATTTTGGGGTTTTGGGCAATAACTTAAGTTGCCTGGTCCTAGAATAAGCCCCACTAGTGCGATTATTCTTTTTTGGAGAAGAACTGTAATAAATATTAGTACAAAACAAAAATATAACACGGTTTCAGTGATGCTTGATACCTGTCGTAATGCAAAGAAAAAGAACTTTTTTTTAAGAGATAAAGGATAAAGAATCCCTTTTTTTTTTTTTTTTTTTGAGAAACAAAAGATAAAGAATCTAAACATAGTGGTATTGCAAAAGAATTTATACTAAACTTGCCTTGTTAATAAAAACGCTTTCGGGGTTATCACATCTTCACATTTCATTGGTAGCATGATACATCCTGTAGCTCGTTTTTTCCTTTCCTAAAACTTTGTCATTTTGGAAAGAATCAAGATATTATTTTTAGAGGTAAAGTACGAATTTAAAAAAAAAAAAAAATCTCTTTTTAATAATAAATATATTAAAAACTAAGCATATATTTGACTAAGAGTGTTCGCGGTGTGGTGTGGTGTGGTTTTGGGCTATTTTTAGCACTGCACTTTGCGATGCGGTTTAGCCAAAACTATAATCGCACTGCATCTTATTTTTACGGTCACATGTGCAGTGCGGTGCAGTGCAGCGTAGTGTATAGTTTAGTAAAACTATAACCGCACCGCACCTCATTTTTGCGGTCACATGTGTAGTACGGTACGGTCGGTGTATAAAAATTCACCTGCTATTATCCATGGAATTCTAAGCGATCAAACAACAAGTAGACATTATAAAACTCTCAAAAGTGAATGAAAGCAGTTCAAAGTATCCATAAGGCACTGTAGGTAACATAAATTAACTCTAAAATCCCAATAACACATAGTAAATATCTAAACCAAGATTTAGTACCAAACAAAAACAAAGAAAACCCACAAAAATTAAACTTAAATATCTAACATAGCTACTGAGTATTGAGTCCTGACCCATCACTTCCAAGTGCCAACATACCAACAACAACAATCAATAAAAAAATAATATAATTAACAAGTTTGTCATATACAAGCTACCAATAGGTTAACTTTAACAAATAAAAACTTGAATTAAACACATATAGAGAGATAAATACCACAATAGTAGAAGCAACTAGTGCAAGTGAGTAGTCTAGTGGCAATTCAAGTGGAAATGTAGCGGCTAGGGTCTGAGTTCTGAAGGCTGAGAGAGTGATAAGATTTTTTTTTTTTTTCTACTAACAGAATAGGGAGATACGGCTAGGGTATTAAATTATTAATGTATTGATATTTTGTCCTTATTATATAATATAATATAATATAAAGTAAATAAATAAATTAATATATATAGATAAATTAATATAAAGTAAATAATTTCTTCAGAAAAAGGTATATCCAAACACATTTTAAATTTATACAAAAAAATCCAACTGTAATTTTCAATATGCTTTTAATAAAACCAAATTAGTATTACCAAATAGATAAATTAAAAAAAAAAAAAAAAATCTACGATTTCAAGAAGATATAATTTGGTCCTAGAGTCATAGAGTTTGGGCTCCAAACACAAATTGCAACCACAATTAATCAATTAGAAATTAATTTAAGAGAAAAAGAGAGATGGAATTGGAGTGTAGTGGTGGTGTAGTTGCGGGCTATGGAAGGAACGGGTCAAGAACTGAGAATCCTTACAGTAGTTGCTCTCCTTGCAATTGGTACCACCACTCGAGGATCTCAAGATCGGTGCTCCGTTTTGGGTTAGCTCTAGCAAGTAACAAGCCAATCCGAAAACTCTGTTACACACTGTGATTTTCAATTTCTTAGGATTTTTTCTGCCCCCTAAGGCTAACATTCAATTCTTGGGAGGGGCCAAATATAAATATTGAGAACCCGAACCTCAAACCATTAAATAATATCTATCTATATAATTTTAAATAAAATAGGAAGGAGGCCATGTCTTCGTTTATTCTGAAGGTAATAAAGCCTTTGTTCGTGACACAGAACTATAAGTTGTTGGGAGAGATAACATCTTGGAAGACTCCTATTCAAAATTTAATATCATATATATTATATCATATATAAAATATGAGAATAATAATACTTAATTCACTTAAGATTTTGAACCCAATTATATTAAATTAATGCATAAAAATTGTAACACACATTTTTTTAACTAAAATCTTGAGTGGAAGACACAATTTGGTTTTGAAATCTTGTCTTCAACTCACAATATTAGTTCAAAAAATGGGTGTATAACAGGGTGTGTAACAAATATTATCTTATATTTAATTCTCCAACTCCTTTACTTTTCTCTAGGTTGAACTTCCACACATATATATATGGGAAAAATTAATGGATGCTCTAAGGGCTAAGGGCCTTGGTTTGTCAAATATTTTTAGAAACTTTTTATATGAAATAAAAATATGATCGATTTTTTTGACAATTTTTATATTTTCCATAAAAATAGTATCAAAACTTTCCTAAAATGTTCTATTAAAAAGAGTACTCATTAATTGATGGGACCGTATGTGTATCTTTAAGTTTCAGTTAAATCCATTGATGAAGTTTATTTTGATGAATATTAAGGGATATGAAAAACCACAAATACGCTATACATGGTAGATAATAACTGATTAATTATCACTTTCACCATAGTGTCATGGACTCACAACTTTTTTTCATGGGAATGACTTGTGTCCAGTGGCCAGTTCCATTGGACACGTTGGGATACGAACACGTGTCCAAGATTGGACACGTGTCCGGAACTGGCCATTGGACACAAGCGTCACCCTTTTTTCACTGCTCACAATTTGCAACTTCAACAATTATGGTAATATTATAATTTTTTTACGTGGTGCTATAATTTTCGAAATTTGAATCATGTAAAAAAAAATTAATGGACAAAGAAAGGATTTTTTTTTTCAAAATAACACCATTTTGCAAACAATTTTGTTAGTTAACACAATTTTCAAACTATTTAGAAATCTAACATCTCGAGTTTGTTAGACTCGATTTTGCTAGCAAATTGTGTCTTAAAAACGCGATTTCCTAAAGGAAATCGAGTTTGTAAATCTCGAGTTCCTGCTCTAAAAAACCAAAAAACTTCTTCCTTCTTGTTCTCCAACTCAAAAATCACGATCTCATAAGCACTGGCATCGAAGCGGCTCTTGGAATTTTTTTAAAAGAAAAGGAGAATCGGAGAAAAAGAGAGACAAACCTGATTTGCCACTGAGATGAAAACAGGTGGGTATGGGTCTCCTCTTCTTCTCCGTGGGTATGAATAGCATTTGTTGGGGTTTGGTTTAAGGTTTTAATCAGGATAAGTTGTGGCGCGATTGTTGGTTTTGGGTTTGTGAGTTCCGATCGGTGGTGGTGGCATGTTTGTTGGCTTTGGGTTTGGATTTGAGTTTGCAGGGTTTGGGTTTTGATTGGAATAATCGTACCTAGATTTTGCTGGTTTGGGTTTGAAGAATTTGCTGGAGATGGGTTCTGCATAAAACTTTCTGAAACTGAAACAAGACATCTGTAGAAGCAATTAAAGAAAACGGCATCATTTTCTGTTAGAGGAAAGAAGCAGCTACAAAGGAAAAGCGAAGTCATATTGTTAAATGAAACTTTAGTTGCTGGCACGTGATTCAGGCAATTAGATGGACACGTGTTGTAATTTTATTTGTTTTCCCTTTAAGCTGTTAGATTACTTTCTGTTTTAGTTAGTTAATTTTGCTTAATTCTCGCCTAATTTTCTGGGCTTGTGTAACTGATTGCTATGATATATAAATAGCAAATCAGTGTGTAAAATTATGTAAGTTTTTCATTTTCTTTGTGAATACAAGTTTCCTTTCAAAGAATATCTCTTCTCTTCTAGAAATTTCTTTCCTTACATGGTATCAGAGCAACGAGTTAGCTAAGTGACTCGCTAATTTCCTAACTCACTCTTTTCCTCCATTGTTGTTCTCCTTCAAGCTTTGATGGTTGATTTTTTTTCTTTCATTGTTGATCTTTGATTGAAGGGTTTTTGTTGTTCTTGGAATTTTCTTGCGAAGTATCTTCTGTGATTCTTTGCTCTGAAGCTTTAATCATGGCTTCTACTTCAGATCCTACCACTCTTCTGCAAACTATTCCACAAACAGAATCATCCAAATAGAATATTTCAAGTTCTTCAATGGCAGATGAATCAGCCAATAATCCATATTTTCTCCTTGTTGCAGAGAATCCAAGGATCATTCTTTCTTCGCAACCTCTGATTGGTCCAGAGAACTATGCTGATTGGACCAGATCTGTGTTCTTAGCCTTGAGTGTGAGGAACAAATTTGCTTTTGTTAATGGGGCCATTTCCAAACTAGAGGTTACTTCACCTTTGTACAATTCTTGGTGTAGATGTAATACCATGGTTCTTTCATGGCTGGTGAATTCCCTTTACAAAGACCTTTAGGCAAGTGTGAGGAATATCAACACTACTCGAGAACTATGGATTGATCTGCGAGATCGTTTCTCTCAAGGAAGTTCACTTAGGCTCTATGAGTTGCAGAAGGAAATTTCGCATCTTTGTGAGAGACCACGCCCCCGGCCTGTTTTAATGATACGTTGGGCCAAACCCACGTAAATGGGTATAGTCGTGTTATTGCCTCTCAAAATGGTGGTTCGACTATTTATATTTTCCCCTTTAGATTAAGGGTCTTACAAAGGGGTCGCCACTTATTTAATTATTGGGATAAATAAGAAAACCAAAATTGAAAAATTCCTCATTTTATTAATTTGAAATTGAATGTACATTGATCATAGGAAAACTACATGGCTTTGGTCCTAGATACAATCTAAGATAAAGTACATGACTTTGTTTTCTAGTTACAATCTAGAAATCGAAAATTACATTGATAAGCATTGGTCTAGTAACCCTTGATCTAAGTTCGGAGGCTATGTTACAAGGTGGGAAGGTGTTAGGCACCCACCTTGCCCGGTGAAACCGGTCTTCTAGACTATGGTGGCCAATATTCATATCATATCATCCAATATGTCAATAAATTTATATGTTTAATTTAATGTGTGCGCATGTGATAAACCATAATTTAATTTATTAAACATTGCATTTGGATTGAAAAATAAATTTTAGTGAATGTGTGTGGATAGTGATAACCTAGATTCAAGGATTTGAAAGAATTATTAAACAAACATATTTTTCATATTTTTGATGTAGATTTAAGATTAAAACTAGTGATATGCATAAACATGTGATGAACAACCAAGAACATATAAGAACAATTAAGAACATTTAAATATATTCAAGGGAATTTAAATGATTACTATCATACTTTAAGCTTAAATTCTCATCATGGTAACACAAAAAACAAGTTAGGGAAAGGGATTATACCTTCATGCAAGATCTATATGGTGGATGAGGAGATTTTTGGTGGAGGTCCTAAGGGTGGAGGAAAAAAGAAGAACTAGGGGAGGAAGAGTGATCTCACTCAATACCTTGAGTCTCAGGAAGACCAAGATATGACCAAGACTACTTAACTTCACTAGAACTCAAGAGAGGGGAAGAGATGGGAGTTTTTGTGTCCTTTGGAATGAAGGATGGGGAGGGTTTATATAGTAGTGGTAGAGGGAATATGAATAAAAGGCTATTTAATGAGGGTTGACAAGGATCATGAACCTAGACTTCATTTTAGCCTTGGGGAAAATCTGGTGCATTAAATGGAGAGATTGGTAGGAGTGGGGAGCAAGCTAAAATTCAGTTTTCCCGTAGCTGTTGTAACAGCCTGTAGAGCCATCTTCAAAAAATCATATTTGACTTAATTCTGATCGAAATTGTCTCGTTCTTGTATTCAAATTGAAGCCCCAGATGTCTAGTTTCTGGGAAAATTAACCTCATTCATAGATTCAAAATATTCTAAGAGATATCGATGAAATGGTGAGCAGAGATCATTTGTTAGAAAATGGTTTCAGGATAATTAACATTAATAGGTCCCAAATTAGCTCCCAATTAACATTAAATGGCTCCAATCACTCCAATTTCAGACTTAATTAGTTTCAAATTTACTCTAATTAAAAGATAATTGCACAAATTACTCATTGAATAATTAATGTTTAACTATCTAATTAATTAGGTGTATGCAACCTCACCATAAAATGTAGTCCTAACCAATCAAATTATGACACATTATTGATATTAAATTGATTACACTTATAACCAATTGAAATCAATTGTTCATAATCATATATAGTCGGACTCAATTTGTGATAGTGCATCTCAGCCATTAAAACTTGGTTTGATAATAACTTTCAATCTGGTAGTCCGATTAGGGCTTATGACCAGTCAATTTGATCATTACAACATCAAGATCATTTTAGTGAAATGAGATTAAGGATCTAATGGCCAGAATCAAGATGCATATTTCCAAGATGAAAGTACCATTTTACCCTCCATGTGAGGTTAAATGCGGGTTGCAAAATGAGGTGTCAACAATCTTACACAAGGTCAACTATCGGTGAGTTCTTATTTCACAAAGTTCAAAACACTTTGGGATGAATTTGCTTGTTATCAATCATATGCTGCTTGCTTTTGCATTTGTACTTGTGGATTTGATAAAACTCAAGTTGAAACTCAACAAAAAGGGCATGTTTTTTGTTTTCTTATGGGGATTGAATGATAGTTTTAATCATCTTACTAGTCAAATCTTAATTCCTGAGCCTCTTTCTTCAATCAACAAAGTTTGTTCTTTGATTTTACAAGAAGAAAAACGAAGAAATGTAGGTCATGGAGTTAATGTGATTGCTGAACCTATGGCTTTGTATGCTAATAATAGCTACAACCCTAGCTTTAATCCCAATTTTAGGCCTAATTAAGGTCAAGGTTTTCATGGAGGGAAAGGGGGAAATTCGAAGAAGCAAAGGCCAATTTGTACCTATTGTGGTCTAACAAGTCATATAGCATACAAATGCTATAAACTTCATGGTTATCCACCACGGTACAAACCAAAGGGGAACAGACCTATGGCAAATTAGGTTTCTGTTGGCTTTCAATTAGATGGTTCAATTGTTCAAGGGCCAAATTTCTTTCCCAATGGCAATGTCTATGGTGGTCCACAATATGCTACTAATGCTTATGGTGTGTAGTCAGATGCAATGAGTTTCTCTCCACAGAATTTTTCTCCACAATTCATGGCTCCATCACCATAAGCCTCTCAGTGTCCTATTTCATAGTCTTAGTGTGAACAACTGCTATCATATCTGTCTATTCTTAAGGACAATTCTATTTTAGGTTCTGGAGTACCATCTGCCTATCAAGCTGCAATTGTGATGGTTGCTACTAGTGATAATCCTTCATCCAATAACTTTGCATTCAATTTTTCAGGTAATCCCTTTTGAATTCCCCCAAATATGTCCCATTCTATTTTTTCTAATCATCTTGTAGAGAGGAAAGCATTCAAATCCAGTGATTGGATCATTGATACAGGAGCCACTGATCACATGGTTCATTCAGTGACTCAATTAACTACCATAACTTCTATCTCTCAAATCTATGTCTTTTTGCCAAATGAGGAACAAGCTATGGTTACACACATAGGTCAGTTAGAGTTTCCACTACACCCACTCTCACCAATGTGCTTTGTGTGCCATCCTTTAGTTTTAACTTGATTTCAGTTAGTCAACTCACAAAAGCTTATTTTTGTTGGTTGATTTTCCTTGGAAATTGCTATTTCATCTAGGACTTGGCTCATTGGAGCACGATTAGTCTGGGTAGAGAAAGCAAAGTGCTGCTCCTTTTTCAGCCTTTGCTACAAAATCTGCATCTTCCTCTTCAGATTTATGGCACACTCGTTTAGGTCACCCTTCCTTTTCAAAAATGTCATTGTTGAATAAGTTTGAATTTTTTTTTCTACAAATAAATCACAGTGTTGTGATATCTATCATTTTGCTAAGCAAAAGAGACTTTCATTTCCAACTAGTGAACACATTTCTATTTCACCTTTTGATCTTGTACATTGTGACCTTTGGGACCTTTCTTTAAGGCAACTAATGAAGGTTACAAGTATTTTTTGACTATTGTTGATGATTTTTCTAGATGTACTTGGGTGTATCTTCTTAAACATAAATTTGAAACTGGATCCTTGATTCCTCAATTTGTTGCTATGGTTGAAACTCAATTTGGTAAGAAATTGAAATGTATAAGGAGTGATAATGGAACTGATTTTACTTGAAGGATTTTTTTAAAAGCAATGGTATTTTGCATCAGTTATCATGTGTTGATATCCCATAGCAAAATGCAATTGCTGAAAGAAAACACCGACATATTCTTAATGTTTCTAGAGCCTTGCACCTTCAATCTCAAGTTCCTTTATCCTATTGGGGTGATTGTATTTTGACTGTTGTGTATTTAATTAACAGAACCCCTTCCAAACTTTTACATAACAAAACTCCTTATGAAATGCTTTTTAACAAACCACCTCCTTTTGAACACTTAAAATGTTTTGGTTGTCTATGTTTTCTTTCTACTTTACCTCACAATAGACACAAATTTGCATCTAGAGCTCAAAAGTGTGTTTTCTTAAGTTATCCTCATGGCATTAAAGGCTACAAGGTTTTAGATTTGGATTCTAACTCCATACATATTTCTAGGGACATAGTTTTCTATGAAAACATATACCCTTTTGCTCAAGCTTCTTCCTCTCTTCCTTTAACTCTTAAGAGTTTTGATTTCCCTCACTCTAGTTTTGATAATGGACTCCTTGTTCATCTCCATCTTCTTATGTGCCTCCAAATTCCTTAACTGATATTTCAATTCCTTCAGCACCTTCTTTGCAACCTGTTTTAGAAAATTTAGCTCCTTTACAATGTGTTTTAGATAATTCTCCTCCTCTATCCCCTATTTTAAATCCTTTTACTTCTATTGATTCAACCCTATCTGGATCATTTGATCTTGTCCTTGCTCCCACATCCTCTCCATCCTTTTGTCCTAGGAGGTCTACTAGACCACATAATCCTCCAGCCTTCCTCACAAATTACTCTTGCAAGGCAGTGGTTTCTAAACCTGCTTCAGGGTTACCTAATAACATTTCAAATCATCTCAGCTATGAGAACCTTGGCAGCACCTTTTACTCTTTTGTTATGTCAATCACTGCCACACGTGCAGAACCTGCTTTCTTTCATCAAGTAGTGAAGTCTGTTGAATGGAGAGCAGCTATGGACAAACAAATTGCTGCTCTTGAACAGAATAACAGTTGGACACTCACTCCATTGCCTTATGGTAAGATTCCAATTGGTTGCAAATAGGTGTATAGGATTAAGTACAAGTCTGATGGCACCATTGAAAAATACAAAGTTGTACTAGTTGCCAAGGGGTACACACAAACGGAGGGTTTATACTACTCAGAAACCTTTTCTCCTGTTGCAAAATCTGCTTCTGTTCATATGGTTTTGGCATTGGCTGCTGTGAAAGGTTGGTTTTTGCATCAAATGGATGTAAACAATGTCTTCCTTCATGGTGACTTAGCTAAAGAAGTTTACATGTCCTTACCACCTGGCTTTCACAACAAGGGGGACAATCTAGTCTGTAAGTTGAATAAAAGCTTGTATGGTTTGAAACAAGCTTCTAGGAAATGGTTTGAGAAGTTTTCTACTACCATTTTAAGCATTGGTTTTGTGCAATCAAAGGCTGATTATTCCCTTTTTACACACTCTCAAGGTTCATCTTTTACTATCTTGTTAGTGTATGTGGATGACATTTTGTTAACAGGTAATGATCCTGATTGTGTCACTAAGTTGAAACAGCTTCTTGACAAGAAATTCAAGGACACAGGTTTTTTGGGTTGCAAGCCTAGTAAACTTCCCATGGAACAAAATCTAAGATTATCCAAGTATGAAGGAACACCTCTAGCTGATCCTGGTCAGTATAGAAGACTCATTGGAAGGCTTTTGTATTTAACATTAATCAGGCCTAACATCACTTATGCAGTGCATAGGTTAAGTCAATTTATTGCATTGCCTAGAGAGCCACACATGATAGCATTGAACAAGGTACTTCAATATACTAAGGCCTCACCTAGTAAAGGGATCTTCTTCTCTAGTAGTTCAGATTTGTAGATCAAATCCTTTTGTGATGCAAATTGGGTTGGCTTCCCTAATACCAGGAGATCATTGATTGGGTATAGTGTGTATCTTGGAGATTCTCTGATTTCTTGGTGGTCAAAGAAGCAAGGGATGGTTTCTAGATCATCTGAAGAAGCTAAATATAGAGCGATGGCCACAGTAGCTTGTGAGATCACTTGGGTTTTGCAATTGCTCAAGGATTTGAAAGTTCATCATCCAAGAGCTACCATGGTTTTCTGTGATAATCAAGTAGCACTTCATGTAGCTGCTAATTCTGTGTTTCATGAGAGAACAAAACATATTAAGGTTGATTGTCATTTGATAAGAGAAAAGATACAAGAAGGGATGATCAAAACATTTCATGTTGCTAGCAATTCACAAGTGGCAGACATTTTCACTAAAGCTTTGGGAATATTACTTTCACTAGGTTAGCAGCAAGGTTGGGACTTATTGATATTTTTGTTCCAAAACCCTTGAAGTTTTGTTCACAAGATCAAGTTGCTGAACAAGCAGATGTTCAGAACTTCAGGGGGAGTGTTGAAACTGAAGCAAGACATTTGCAGAAGCAATTAAAGAAAATGACATCGTTTTCTGTCAAAGGAAAGAAGCAGCTAGAGAGGAAAAGCGATGTCGTATTGTTAAATGAAACTTTAGTTGCTGGCATGTGATTTAGGCAATTAGATGGACACGTGTTGTAGTTTTATTTGTTTTCCCTTTAAGCTATTAGATTACTTTCTGTTTTAGTTAGTTAATTTTGCTTAATTCTCGCGTAATTTTCTGGGCTCGTGTAACTGATTGCTATGATGTATAAATAGCAAATCAGTGTGTAAGATTATGTAAGTTTTTCATTTTCTTTGTGAATACAAGTTTCCTTTCAAAGAATATCTCTTCTCTTCTAGAAATTTCTTTCCTTACAAAACTCAAGTCTCCTAAGCTTGATTTCAATGGGAACTTGAGTCTGTTATGCTTGAGTTACTACAACAAAACCAACTCTAACAAGCTCGAGATGTTAGTTTCCTAAATAATTTAGAAATTGTGTTAACTAACGAAATTGTTTGCAAAATATTATTATTTTGAAAAAAAATCCCGAGGAAGAAAGGCATAACGTACCAACAATATGAATTATTTGGAAAAGAAAAACAGTAGTTGGGTCGTACCCATACACAGCTTTATCAAACTCAAGTTCACAAGACAAATTTCGATTTTTCAAAAGTAGTGTCTGCGTTTAATTGATTCCAATCTTGATACATGAATAAAGTTGAATTAAGAATCTACGTTCTTCAAGATTGAGTTTTTATGATTCCTCAGAATAAAGTTGAGCATAGTTGAACAATACTGTGAAGTGTGATCATATATAACAATAGTCTGGTTGAAAAGTGTGTCATATATTGTGGGGGAATGGAGCATTTCATTTCCATAGAGCAGTCTCATTCGACAACTTTGGGAAAAAGAAACGTTGGTCAATCAAGCGGAAGCGATGATCAATCTGTCGTTCCCACTGAGGCCACCACCTTGAACAGGAGCTCTGTAGTCGATGAAGAAGTAAGTACCAACGTTATTAATATATATATATATATATATAAGTTCATTTTGTCTTTTATTTTTATTATTTATTTTATAGTTCAACGTTAAAAAAAAATTCCACGATTAATTAACCAACACATGAATTTCAACCCAATTCAAAACAAAGCACAGGATTTCAGTTTTTTTTTTTTTTTTGATCTCTCGCACATGAGGGAAAGAGAAATTCACCGACCCAGTGCCTCTTCTTCTTCTGAGACCCATGGCTTTCTGTCTCTCTCATCTATGAGGCGAACCTGTCATTGTTAATTTGTTTGCTCATTTTACTTTAGCCAGACCTTCAGGTTGCCCATTGATGGAGTTGTGGCATGTGAAGTGAATTTGCAAATACTAGTAAATATCTCCTTATTCTTTTTCAGTGTTAAGTTTGTTTGTTTGTTTGTTTTTTTTTTTTTTTTTTTTTTTTTTTTTTTTTTTTTTTTTTTTAAAAAATA
>NW_027069780.1:604644-636500 GCF_002906115.3 Quercus suber | reverse complement strand
TTTTTTTTTTTTTTTTTTTTTTTTTTTTTTTTTTTTTTTTTTTTTTTTTTTTTTTTAAGAAAATACAAACATAATTACCAAACAAATTTTCTGTTTTTGAGAACACAATTTTATTTATTTATTTATATTATTCCTAAACAAAAATTAGTTATTAAACGTAACTTTACATTTTTAGATTCCGAGAACATAATAACCTGTACTCCATCAAAGAGTATTCACCCAAACTAAAACCTATCCATGTTTTTATTTTTTGGGTAATTAATTCATTTTAAAAACAAATATATACTACATTTATGTAGTCATTATAAATCACTAATAATAGTGATTTATGTACATTAATGTATCAAAAAAAAAATATCTGCTTATTACGCTTATACCATTCTTATCTTGTTATTACATACTACATATCTCGTTAAATTGTATTCAAAATAATATATTCCTAATAATAGATAAATTTATTTAAATAATTTATGCATTATTATACTTATTAATTCAAGGAATATTCAAAATTTATTATCAAATATTCAAAATATGTATTAAATTAAAACATACTATTATTACAAAAAATTTGTGTTTGGAGAATTAGCTATACGAACACTACGATTATTTATTGTGGATTTTTGGTTGACTTTTTTTAGAATGTGGTTTAGACTGTTTTTAAGAATCAAAAGACTATGATAAAAATTTGCATTGTACTAACTATAGACTTAATAATCACCATTCTTAATCATTACTTATTAGTTAGTTTTGGGGATATTTTGGTAATTTTATGGGTTTTAGGGGTATTTTGGTAATTTTTAGGTTTCAGGAGTATTTTGGTCATTTTTTAGGTTCTAGGGGTATTTTGGTCATTTTTTAGGTTCTCGGAGGTATTTTGGTCATTTTTTGGGTTTTGGGGGTATTTTGGTCATTTTTTGGGTTTCAGGGGTATTTTGGTCATTTTTTAGGTTTTGGAGGGTATTTTGGTCATTTTAAGGTTTTGGGGATATTTTGGTTATTTTTTAGGTTCTAGGGGGTATTTTGGTAATTTTTGGCTTTCAGGGGTATTTTGGTCATTTTTTGAATTTTTGGGGTATTTTGGTCATTTCTGGATTTTGGAGGTATTTTGGTCATTTTTTTGGGTTTTGGGGGTATTTTGGTAATTTTCAGGTTTTGGGGGTATTTTGGTCATTTTTGAAGATTTAAGAGTACTTTGGTCATTTTCACTTTAGTAGCATTTTGGTAATTTTGATAATTGGGTAATTGGGTGGGTTGGGGTTTACCCATAATAATTGGGTTGAGTTGGATTTGGGTTATAAGGAATTAGTTAAATGGGTTTTAAATGGGTAAATGAGTTTTATATACCCAACCCAATTATGCCCACCCCAAACCCACCCAAACCCGCCCATTTGCCACCCGTAGAAAATACCTATACAAAGCAGGAGCAAGCAGGTCGTGTTCTAGGGCGGGATTCAAGGAATCGTTCTAACCCTATTGAGATGGTTCAAACATTGATTAGATAAATATGAAACAAAAAGAAAAATGGCGATTGTGTGGGAGTACTACGTAAGAACAATAGACAAATATTTCGGAGATGGTAATAAATGCGTATAATAAACTACATTATAACTAGGATATATATATAAATAATTAAATTCTAATCCTTGCTATTGAGATATGACACATTATTATTTGTGGGAGACCATAAAGCTTGATCCCATCTGGCTTGTGCTGAGGAACGTAAAGGCTCAACAATCAACTCATTAAACTCAAGTGGGCCCAGATAGACCAAAAGGAAGAGTTGAGCGAAGAAGCAATTAGTTAGAGGAAGATGCTCGGAGAAGGATAGTCCGAGGAAGTAAAGAGGTTCTATTGACTGAACCGATCGGGTATTGATCCAAGGAAGGTAACAGTAACGAACGCGTATAAGAATTTGGGGAAACTTTCTAGCGAAGCTACCAGCACTTTAGCAATAAATGCACTATACCAACTAGGCATGTTGTATTAATGACCAAATGACACCTAAACAGTGCTACACAACCTGTTATCTACCCAACACAGCCTCAAAAGGAGGGGAAGAGAAGGGTGTGACAAGTATCAAAGAGAGAAAGACTATCCACCATCCAGGTGGAAGGCCATGATTGAAGTAATGGGACTATAAAAAGGAAAAGATCCTTAATGTATAGGGATATGATCTACAAAAAAGGGAGAAAAAAGAGAATACAAAAATAAAAGAGCCCGATCTTGTATTTCAGAAAGTGTAAAGGTTCCTCAATATTTCCTTGGAAGAAGAAATATAACAAAAGCTTGTCTTATTATTAGTTTTTATCCCATATACTGTTCATTATCAATATTTAGTGAGAAATTATTATTTCAAGTTCAACTGTTGGGTCAAAAACTCACCTCTATAAAATTGTTGTGGACTTTGGTCTAGCCCAATATCTTTTTGGGTTCGTAAGATTTTAGCCGATATATTATTAATAATTAATCTTTTAGGGAATCAAACACAATTAATTAATTACAAAAATATTACTTTATTGTTACTAGATTGAATTGAATTTTGGAAGGAAAAAAATAGAAAGGGTAAAGTGCAACTTTGTTTAAATTATACTTATACCTTCCTTATGAAAGTTTGGATGAAATTAAGAATATTATCTTAGCATGTATTTGGTTCCAAATTGAAAAGACGACTTATTTTACTATTCAGCTAATTTTTGCTACTATTCATGGGCCTCACTACACTTTTTAGTATTATTCATGAGTTCCACTGTACCATTTTAGTTAATTTTTACTTTTATCTATAGTACTTTCAACGAAAAGTTTTCAATTTCAACAAAATAAGTGAATCTCAAACATACTCTTATTGTTAGAAAACATGGAATGTTGGAATGTTTGTCTTGTTTCTAAAGGATATTAAGATATTGTCTTCATCAACTTAACGTGCATTCTCTCACAACTAGGCCTATCCATAGGTCAGGTTAGTTCGGTTTTGGACAAAACCTGGAATCGACCTGCCAACATCAGGTGGAAGGCGGAGGGACCCAAAACTGACCGCCGACATCAATCGGTTGAGTCGATTTTCAAGTTTGAGTGGTAGTCGGTTGGTTCAGTCAGTGGTGAAAGTTGTCGAAATCTGCAAAAAATATTGCTAGAATTTGCTCCAAAATTGTCAGAATATGCAAAAACTCTCCGAAATTTGCTGGGATTTGGCCAGATCTGGTTAAGATCTAGCCAAATCTAGCTACATCTCCCCGGATTTGAGTTGATCTTGCTGAAGTTAGCCGAATTTTGTATATAATATTGGTCAGGTCAGGTGGCTCAAGTTTTGGAGAAGAAAACCCACCCCTCAATCCACCGACATTAGTTCTTGGAGGTAGAAATCCGCCGCCAATTGGCGAGATCATTGGTTCATGTCAAAAGCGGGTGAAGGTTGAGCGGTTTGGTCAGTTTGGCAAGTGTTGGTCGGGTCTGGACACCCTTATTCACAACAAATCAGTAACCCCTTCTCTAATATTCTACTTTCAACTAATCAAGCAGAAGTTAGAGATAGTTAGTTTAGTCTCATTTCTTTCTTTTTTTTAATTATTGTTTATTTAGGGGAAAAATAAGCTAAATAAATTCGGTATTCAAAGTGAAAATAATAACAAGGTGCACAAAAATAAAAACAACATTAGTATAACTTCATAAATTTTAATAGGAAAAGAAAACGGATACTCTAAGGTGGTGTTTGGTTCGCTATGATGTGTCTTAGATGTGATGTGCATTACAATGATGTAATATTAAGGTTTTTGGTTTATTTTATTTTTCTAACATTATCATAATTTAAAATTACAAAATATATCATATTATTTTAATCTCATCACCTTCCTAAATAATATAATGTTGCATCTTTGTATTGAGATTATATTAATGTAAGATTACAATAACATAATATTATGACGTAACATAATATCACGACAAATGAAATGCCCCCTGAGAGTATGGTTTAAGAAATATTTTTAGAAACTTTTTATTAAAAAAAAATTATTTTATAGTTTTTTATATTTCACATAAAAATTGTATAAACACTTTTCTAGAATGGTCTAATCAAATGTTCTAAAGGCACTTGTTAAGAAGAAATTATCAATAGAACGATGATTGAATCACATCTAAAGTAATGTGATTGCTTATATATAGCCTTACAGGTTTGTGCCTTCCCATTAAAGTTAGCAAATAATAATGAAAAAAAAAAAAAAAAACTCATAATAAATTTAATAAGCCAAATCTATATATCTATATCTATATATATAATAATAGGTGAATCAGAGAGAGTGTGAAATTGAATTCTAAATTGGAACTCTAATTGTGTGCCATGTGTACACACCAAATTAGAATTCCTAATTAGAGTTTTAATTTTGTGCCATGTGTCTAGAATCTGAAATTAAAATTAAATTTTGCATTATGTGGCTAAATGTATGTGGGCTCATTCTCATTAAAACCACTTCTATGTATCGGGTCAAGTGAGTTACTGTGCTAATTAAGTTTTTTCTTGATTTTGCAATCAAACATGAAAACCAAAGAGATTAATATCGGTGAAATTGAAGTTGAATTTTGCATCATATGGCTAAATATATGTGGGCTCATTCTCATTAAAACCACTTCTATGTATCGGGTCAAGTAAGTTATTGTGCTAATTAAGTTTTTTCTTGATTTTGTAGTCAAACGTGAAAACCAAAGAGATTAATATTGGTGATAAGAACTTGGTTTGGGTACATTGCATAATTTCCAAAAAGATAGCAAAGTTAGAGTTTGCATCTTTGTTATAAATTGCTTACAAAGTTTGCATCTTTGCATTTGCACTGAGTTTCGGATTAAAGTGTTTTCTTCTTGGTTCTGACTCTGAGTTTTGTTTACTATTCACTTACAAAGTTTGCATCTTTACATTTGTTATAAATTGCTAATATGTGATTAGATGCACATTATGCCTAAAATTCACTATCCTTATTATGGGGCCTAAAAGTCTGATAGCCTCGGCTCATTTTACATCCGGCCTAAGGCCCATGCCGAGGATGGAGAATCGCTCGAGAACGTTGTATAAAGGCCTGAGCTGTAAGGATCCCCGCCGAGGATGACCCTGTCCTCGATCGACCGAGGCCAACACCAAGTGGGGGAACAAGCCCAGGTTGTCACCTCCACAATAAATGCGCTCACCTAACCCTAATGGAGATGTGACTCCTGGATAGGGCAACCTTGGCCACTACAAATCACATGATTACTGATAATGCAGCTGATGGGACGGACGGTCAGAAGGGAAGCGCGTGGATGATCAACAGGTGGAAGAAAGAGATGGTGAGAAGAGGATTATATAAGGGGAACCAATAGAACAGTTAAGGGGGGGGGACCTCTGTTAGGATCCTTGGATTGGTGCTGAGGAGAAACCTTGAGGAGTAACTTTGGCGTGCCGGCCTTCAACGGGTGTGAGTCCTATTTTGGGCGTTGTCCGTTTGTTAGGGCCTAGCTCTTGAACCGACTCTCTAAAAATGTATTGTTTAGGCTTTTGGGATGATTTTCCTTTTGATTTACGAGGGCTTTTCCAAATTGAGTCCTTACAATTGGCGCCGTCTGTGGGAAGAACTAGGGCGTTAGTAGGCGCAACGGCTAGCGATTTCCACTGTTAGGGGCTTGCACAAGGTTGGGTAGTTTTTCGTCACCACTGGCGACACTGACCCCGACTTAAAAAAAAAAGGACGAAGTAACAACCAACAATAACGCTTTTGCACAAGATATGATTGTAACAAGAAAGTAAAAGATTCAGAGAATAGGAGAAGGAAACAAACATCACAACGTTTTATTAATTGAAAAGTAAATACAAGATACAAACAGAGGCCCAGACAGGCCTGTTTTAAAACTAACTTTAGGGAAGGGGGCTAAGGCAAGCTTGTTTTAAGGCTACCAACAACCCCCAGGCCGGTGCGGTTGGTGCCTGCGAGAAGAGAGGAGCAGATGCATGGGCGCATGACGACCCCTCCCCATGATGTTCCCTTGATTCTCTCCCGGCCCCACAGTGGTTGGCCGTTAGAGACGGCAACACCCGGGCACCGGACATGACGTAATCTTGCGAGCCTCCACCGACGGATAGGCCAGACATGAGTCACTGCCTGTTTAAAAGGCAGGCGTGGGTGTGCCCCGGAGAAGAGTGTTATGTACTTCAAGGACCTCCCTCCTGACCGCCATGCACGATACCATCAGAATGACGCCCAAACTCAATCGTGCCGGAAGTCTGACGCGGGCTACAGCCACAACGACTCTCGGTCGAGGGAGGAGGACTTTTGGCCTGTGTGCCCTCACTCCCATCCAAGGCCACCCCATTTCTCCGAACTCTTATCACAATCCTGGCAGGGTTATTAAAGGGGCTCGAAGAGCTGAAGGGACGTGTTTCCTGTTTTCTTATAGGGTTCATGGAGTGTAGAAGGACATTTCTACCCAGAGAGCCTTATATAGAAGATGGAGGTTGGTGGGAATTGATCCACACATAATTCAAAAAAAGGGTTATCAGCGGCATTAATCCTGACCAAATTCTAAGGAGGCCATAGACCGTTGGATCTGCATCAATCCACGAGGATATTAATAAGACCACATCTCGCACAACGAAACGTCAGGCGCGGAACGCGAACAATCAAGGGACGCCTCGTAATTGAGGAGGGCAGATACTTGAATTGAAGGCGGGGTTATTGCCACGAGTGAGGTTAGAAGTTCAAACCACCCCTGCCCAGGGCACCGCGGGGTCAAGGATCCGGCCCGAGGATGGCCCACTTCCGGTGGAGCAGGGCCGAGGCCGTCATCATGCCAAAAGTAAGATTCCAAGCGCCGAGGACAAACTCCTTCATCCCATACAAAAGTGTTGGATTGAACCAAGGCCTTGCATGGTCCTCGGACTCAAGCCTACAGGAAAACTAACCACTCAAATATACCTGGGTACTAGACTGAACCAAGGTATTGCATGGTCCAAGGACTCAAACCTATGGGGAAACTAGCTACTTACAGAAGAACAGAAGTGTTGGACTGAACCAAGGCCTTGCATGGTCCTCGGACTCAAGCCTATGGGAAAACTAACCATTCAAATATACTTGGGTACTAGACTGAACCAAGGTATTGCATGGTCCAAGGACTCAAACCTATGGGGAAACTAGCTACTTACAGAAGAACAGAAGTGTTGGACTGAACTAAGGCCTTGCATGGTCCTCAAACTCAAGCCTATGAGGAAACTAACCACTCAAATATACCTGGGTACTAGACTGAACCAAGGTCTTGTATGGTCCAAGAACTCAAACCTAGGGGAAAGCTAGCTACTTGCAGAAGAATAAAAGCGTCAGGTAGAACCGAGTTGTGGTATAGTCCTCGGATTCAAACTTGAGGGAGAGCTAATTGCCTCACGAGACTAAGTCCAGAACAGAACCAAGGTATTAAGCAAAACATTAAAGTATAACAAGTAAAAAGGAGTATCAATCAAAGAACTAAAAGCAAACTACTGAGTATGTATTTCAAATAGAAAGTATGTAATTTTGTTACAATGTCGCCAAGGCAAAAAGCAAAATGAAATGAAAAAGAAAACAAATAGGAGTGTCCACGTCATCAGAACGGGGTAGTCTAACAAGATTGCTTACTCCCCCAACTCGGTGGACAGCTTGTCTTGAGGAGCCTGTTGGACTTCTTTGACTCACACCTCGGGACCTCGCCTCCGAGGGGCTACTTCAGAGGATCCTTCCACGGCAGGAGGGATCTGAGGGACAATGAGTGTGGCTTGGGGGTCAACAGGAGGCTTCACCAGACCCTGGGGCACTTCTTGACTGTCAGTTCCCGCCCCTTCCAACGCTCCATGGAGCTTAACCCCCTCGACAGGTTTGTCAGCTGAAGATGTGTCCTCAGCAGTTTTAGTCTGACTTTCACCTGCCGCTGGCAAAGCGGACTCCGCCTCAGAAGTAACGGGGATAACCTCGCGAATTGCAGGGGGGTAATACACTCTCTTCGCTCTCCTAAGGTCAGATGAGGCATCAACTCCTGCTTGGTTGAGGGCTTCATTCCAGGTCTGGGAATAGAAGCACATGCACACTTTAGGAATTTGAGCCTTAAGGGTAGCTTCAGTTTTAGCCACCCCCACAGTAAAGGCCTCTTCCTCCGCTTGTTCTACGGAACACTCGGCGTTTATTCTCGCAAACACGGCTTCTTCTTTGGCCCTCACGGCCTCGTCCCTAGCATACTCAGCAAAACCTTTGCCCCAACCGCCTCGGCCAACTTTTGCTTTAAGTCGGTGATGTCCTCTTGAGAAGCCCGCAATTGGCCCTCGACGTCCTGCAAACGCTTCGTCTGGTCCTTGGCTTATTTCATAGCAGCGGCTAGGTTAGAGGCCGCACTATCTTTAGCCCTTGTCATCTCCTCCAAACTTTCAATCACCTTCTTGAGATCTGCTTTAGATCTTTTAAGGGTACTCGCAGCCTTCAGGAATTTATCGTGCTCTTGCCCAAAGTGTTACTCTGGATGTTGGCCTCCTCGTTCAGCGTAAAAACAGCCTGGATAGCCTGCTAACCAAAGCAAATACGCCATTAAGGGGAAGGGAGGTGCTAGGCAATAAAATTCAAACAAAATAGACAAGTACTAAAGGTCCTACCATGCCCAGGTTTCTTTTTAGGTTGTAGGCAACCTCTTGCCCCCTCATGCTCCCAAGCTCAGCCATGTCGACTGGGAGGAGAAGGGACCTCTCCAGGGCATCAGCTACGCGAGCCTCTTCGCCTCCTCGAAAATCTCAGAGAGTAGCGTCATCCATCAAAGGTTATCCATGGAGCATGGCAGCGGGCAGCCAGGCCTGGGGCTCAGACTGCTGAACGATTTCTTGTCCTTTACGCTGACCACCAAGCCTCAATTGTTTAGAAGGTTGGTGGCCTTCACCTTCCTCTGGAGAAGAATGGGATCTGCCCCCATCCACTAGGTCTTTACCCTTGGAAAGCCTCCTTCTTTTTGGATCGGAGGACTCAAGCCGAGAGTCCGAGATTGGAGGGATGGAGGACGACTTGGTCTGGGCAGAGGTGGGGGAGGTTTGGGTGTTGACTCCCTCGGCACACCTTTCCCAGACTTGTTCTCAAGCAGGTCAAGAAGGCTAGTTTGGGGCTGTCTCTTGGAACCTATCTCCGTCTGAGTACCAACCCTTGGGGGCTGAAGATCGGCTTCGGACAAATGGGGGTCCCCCAAATCACCAGAGGGATCCTCAGACTAATTGGCTCGATCAAATGCACCAAATTCATCCTCAGACGAGCTTAGTTCGACCACTTCTCCCCGCTTCTCCGAACTCCCTTCCTCGGCCTCTGCTGCTTGATGGGATGAGGAAGAACCTGCCAACGGGATGCCCTCCAGAATAGAAGTTCCTTTAGAAAATGAAAACTCGTCCTCTACCACGGTGATTTGCCTAAGTCGAGGATCACGAGCCCTGATAACATGTTTCGGGACCGGAAATGACTTTTGGGCCGGATTACATCCGAAGATTTTATGGGCGGCTCTAACCTGGTTATCGGTCTCATTCAGAAAAAGCTCCGCCCTAAGAATAGCTTCCAAGTCTTGTTTGTTGACCAGGTGAAAATGACGCGCGAAGGCGTGCGGATCTACAAAAAGAGAAACAAAACTCCTATGATCAATCAAACAAAGAAGATATACGACAAAGAAAAAAGAAAAGAAGTTAGACCATCTCTTACTGTAAGTACCCTACCTCGCTCTCCCTCTACTGTCGGGCAGTGGAGACCATTGTGCCACTCCCCTGACACAATGAGAAAATCTTGAGTCAACCCTTTACTAGAATCGGGGAGGCAATGGATAAGCCGAACCCTATCGTCCTTTGTCTTCATATAGTATGACTTACCCTTTAGGTGCTGCAGATTGTAGCACCAGTTCACATCATGGTGGGTTAACCTCAACCCCATCTTCTCATTCAGGGCGTCTACGCACCCTAGTATCCTAAACATATTAACGACGCACTAGGGAGGAGCTAACCGAAAATACTTAAGGTAACCGCTCATCACTGGCCCCATAGAGATTCTCATGCCTCCCTCTACGAAGGCTATTATGGGAATCACAACTTCGCCCTTGTTCCCTTTAGTGTACCACTCTCTTTCCTCGCAATACCTCAAGCCGACATTACGGGGTATCCCGTAATCAGCAATGAATTTCTCCATCATCTCTTCAAACTCAACTAACTTCTTAAATTTACCCATCTCCAGTAATGACTCAAAGACCCGAAAGAGAGAGAGCAAAAGAGAAAAAGGAATCAGAGAGAAGTTTGTGCTACAGAGAGAAGGAGACTTATAGAAATGGGGAGATTCTCCTTGGATAGACTCTTTATGCTGAAAAGGGGCACTGGTTAGTGTGGAGATTGGACCAGATTTAGGGTGTGCGTGCCGAAGTTCTTGAATGTACAAATAAGGAGGCCAAGCGGTTCAAATGAGTATTTATATCCCTAATTAAAATTAACTAGGCGGAACTTCCCGCCCATAAAGGCAGGAAATCCCCACCGATTGATTGCTATCACACTGTTGGACGTGGGGAACATGGAGCCGCAGAAAATTTAATGCAAACGCGCGTTGAATATCAAGGTGCCAGAAACGTACATTGAGCAGGTGAAAAGACTCCAACGTTGACGTCGACTGATGTTGGGCGAATCATGAATAAGGCCCAAGGATATCAAAACTCTTCTCCCCGTCCGAGGATACGGACAGCAGGATTTTGTGGGGCTATTGTGGGGCCTGAAAGTCTGATAGCCTCGGCCCATTTTACATCTGGCCCCAAGGCCCATGCCGAGGATGAAGAATTGCCCGAGGATGTTGTATAAAGGCCTGAGCTGTAAGGATCCCCGCCGAGGATGACCCTGTCCTCGATGGACCGAGGCCAACACCAAGTGGGGGAACAAGCCCAGGACAGGTTGTCACCTCCACAATAAATGTGCTCACCTAACCCTCTGATCGCACTAATGGAGATGTGACTCCTGGACAGGGCAATCTTGGCCACTACAAATCACATGATTACTGATAATGCAGCTGATGGGACGGACGGTCAGAAGGGAAGCGTGTGGATGATCAACAGGTGGAAGAAAGAGATGGTGAGAAGAGGACTATATAAGGGGAACCAACAGAATAGTTAAGGGGGGGGGGACCTCTGTCAGGATCCTCGGATCGGTGCCGAGGAGAAACCTTGAGGAGTAACTTTGGCGTGCTGGCCTTCAACGGGTGTGAGTCCTGTTTTGGGCGTTGTCCGTTTGTTAGAGCCTAGCTCTTGAACCCACTTTCTAAAAATGTATTATTTGGGCTTTTGGGATGATTTTCCTTTTGATTTACGAGGGCCTTTCCAAATTGAGTCCTTACACTTATATTTGGCTTTTTGTTCAGGTTTGGCTCCTATAACAATGAAGAAAGCACTGTTGTGGACTGATAGATGATACCTTTTGCAGGCTACAAAGGAATTTAGTGATCAATGGAATCTCACGCGAATTGGAGAGGACCCGGCTGTAGATGTCTGGATGGCAGATGTAAGTCACTATGTTTTTAAAATTTTTAGTGAAGGTAAAGGTTATGAACAATGTAAATTTTCCGGAGGGAGATTTATTATTCTATATTTACGCAAGTTTGGTAGCCTTCTTGGAGTGGATCACTCCACCCTGTCTTTCTACTGGAATTTTTTATTCAAATTGTTATAATTTAATCCGAAATTTTATTTGAATTTTGCTATTGTTGTTACTATCATATATTATCATTCCAATTGTTCAATTAGAATCTGAAACTAGAGTCCAATTTTACTATACACTGTACAATATAATTATTTTTAATTTTGCTGTCATGTGTAGAAGCCAATAGATGAAATTAATAACACATTAAATACTCATGCTTTGGGAATCGGTAGTACCAATATAAATCCATTGGATCTGCTTCATGATAATACAACTATGAAGGATGTATAAAAACACGCACAAACTCATCTCTCTATAAAAAGAGATTGGAGAGAATTTCTTTTATTAGTCATGGAACTTCAAAAGTTTTTTCTTCACACAAATGTCCATCATGTTACAAAATGACCCATTGTAAAACTACAAAATGAGTACAACTCTGAGGGTTTTTTTTTTTTTTTTTTAATTTTAAATTTTTTAAGCTACGAAAATTTTAATCACTAATAGAGATTGAAGATTCAAAAGCGTGAATGGATCTTTTGGATAAACATTGTCACCAAGGTTCATCTTTCTGTATAAAATATATATACTACTAAGTTTTGTTAATGAAATTTTCTGGTTAATAATATGAATTTAGACTTAACTGAGCCTTTTAAATATGAATAAACTCATGATTAATAATATATCCATTCCTATGCGGTAGCACAGAGCTACATACTAGTATATAATAATAGGTGGAGGTGAGAGAAAATTCAATTAGATTTCAATTGACTTCTCAATTTTGAGCTACGCGTCTTTTTTTTTTTTTGGGTCAAGTGAGTTAATTGAATTCTCAATTTTGCGCCATGTGTCCTATCTAAATTTTTGTGCTAGAATAAATAATACATTAACACCTAATACAAAAACTAATATGACCACAAAAATAACCTAAACAAGAACATTTCACTTGGACACTTCTATGAAGACTCTCAAGCTCCTCTCTCTCTCTCTCTCTCTCTCTTAAATGTTTCTCTAAATATAATCTTAACCCCTAACCACTTGCTATCATTGGCAAACAACTCTTAACAATACAATGGCAACCCCCTAATGCATAACAAACAGATTTGTAAGTAAACTTGCAGCCCTTTTTCTATTCATATTCATTGACTTATGAAACATTGTCAATTCCTTTCCTCACATATTTTTTTAACAGTTAACAACTCTTTTGCTTCATAACTAACCATTGAATTTAACAATATCAATATTCAAATGTATAAATGAAACTTAAATCTCATATAAGGATTAAAATAAGCAAACATACAAATTTGAAAAATATGGCTTTTGGAAACAATACTTCATTATAATGCTATTTGGAGATTTTATTTAATATTAATTTTGTTGTTATCGTATGCCTTTTTTGTTTTGGGTTGCATCTCAACAATAAACAAAGCCAGTAATCCAATTATTTGTGGTAAGAATATAAAGGCACGTATGATTAGGCAAGACCAGTAGTTCTTTTTCTTCCAAGTCCAATGTACATGACTTATTTTTTGGAGACACTAAGTTGAAAGTGGTATTTCTTGAAATTTTTCATATTGCATGAGATAAGATTTATAATGAAAAAATATATAGTTGAATTTAGTTATACAATTAGTAACAATGACCAAACTTTAATACAAGCTTTTTTTTTTTTTCCCCATCAAAAAAAAAAAAAAATACAAGCTTTTTATATAGTTAGGTAGATGAGATTTATCAACTAAAAATTTAAAATATATTTAGTTTTTCAATAGGTAAATATAGAGAGATAGTATTTACTTAGATCCAATATGGGGAATGACACTCAAAAGTAGTAAATATTCATCAATAGCTAAAATATAGCATTCCATATGAATGTTGTTACCTATCTTTGAAAAGATCATATCCAAAAACAAACAAACCAACAAAATAGGAAAATTATAAATTTAGCCCATTTTCAGAGTAATTTGTTTAGTTTACGAGCTTTTATAATAGTTTTTTTTTTTCATAGTTTGTAATGCACTTCAAAGTATATACTTGGTTATGTGTGACTTTTAATGAAGCTAAGCATTGCTAGAAACAATGGAATCATATAGCAAAAAATATAGTGGAACAAATGAAAGCTCTCAATGAAAACTATTTATTTGCCATAATTCGTGAGCGAATTTTGGTTTGGAAGATTCACATATGAATGAATCTGGAAATATTTCATAAAGAATCATATAGTATAATTACTATAATATAATAGTGTGCGAATGCCATGGTTGAGAGAGAAGATACTTTAAAGTTTGATTTGTGAGCTAGAGGATAATAGTGGGTTCATGTCATTTGATAATTGTATTTTTGACCTTAAGCTTCCTAAATCAAATGTACATAACCTAACCTTGACTCTTGAGGCATTGTCATTGTCCATCGTTCAAGGCAAACTTTGAGTTTTGAATTTTTTAAGACCAAACTTTTTCTCCTGAATGTTGTCATTCATGGTCATTTTATGTCATATTGAACTTAATATCAGAATCATGTATGAAGCATAGCTTCTACATGCACCCATGGAATTTGGCTTATAGCCTTATTCACCTTCTCAAAAAAAGTGAATACTAAGGTCCTTATTCAAGTGGAAGCCAAAGCTTTTTTGTGGGTAGTGGAATTAGCAGATCAAAAGTAGCTTTAGAATGTGATAATTGAGGGTAATTCCAAATTTTGAGTTGAGTTAGTGACCAATAAATCCAAATTAGTGCACTAGAAAACAATTAATTTTGTTATTGAAGTCAGATTGCTATATGCAGGATTTGATCAGCTGGAGTTTAATTGAGTGTATAGGAATGCTAACAAAGCTACACATTTTAGCAAGATGGTCTTTGTCAAACTCTTTTCCAAGTTATTTTGGTGAAGGGATTAGTCCCTTAGGAAATGTTGTCTTGGCATGACTAATTCTATTTTTACGTTTATTGTTCAAAATGTCAATTTCAATTTGTTTTTTAATTCATAATCAATAAGCAAACAATATATATATATATATATATAATTGTGATTGTTTTTAAATATGCTGTACATATGGACGAGATTACACACTAGTTGATATAAAATAAAAAATGGTGATCAAATAAGAAAATTGTGATGAAATGTGATGTTGGTGGTGGTGGAATAATAATAAATGGATTCTTCGGGGAAAGGAGTGTGAGTGTACAGTACATTTCCCGCCAAATGAAAGCAGCGCGCCAAATATCTTAGACCCAAAATAAGAAAAGAAAAAAGAAAAAGAAAAGTCCTTTATTATTATCTTAAATAAATTGAGCTCCTCTTTCTCTTTCCCAAAATTCATTTCAGCAAAAGCAAAAAGAAAGAATCGAATGAAGGGAGGGACAGTACAAATCAACTGGCACGACACGAAGCCAGTCCTAACCCTAGATTTCCACCCTCTTTCCTCTACTTTAGCCACCGGCGGCGCCGATTACGACATCAAGGTCTCTCTCTCTCTCTCTCTTTCTCTTTCTCTTTCCTTTATTATTATTTCAACCATTTCTTTCTAATCTAATCTAATCCAAGAGTAGTAGTAGTAGTATTGTGTGTTCCTAATTACTGATTACTTTGTCTGTTATTTCATTTGCTACTCAATTAAGTGACTGTTTCCATTTTCTTGTGCCATAGATTATGAATCCATGACATTTTCTTTTTGTGTTATTTTCAGCCAATGTTGCTCACTGTGTTCAAATTATTAAAATCCTTCTTTGGGTTCATATGAAATTTGTTATTCTTTTTTAATCTGTGAAGAATCAGTAATGAAATGAAGTTGGAGTTCTCAAGTACTCTTGTCAAGCCAGACTAACTGCTTAATTTGTTTCAGCTCTGGTTGATAAATTCAGACGAAACAGAGAAGAAAGGCCCCACAGCTACCTACCAAAATAGCCTTTCTTACCATGGTTCTGCTGTTAATACCCTTCGCTTCTCTCCTTCCGGTAAGGACGCACCAATTCTTTTCACATTCGTACATTTCGTTAAGATGTGGATGGTTAGCATAATGTGTATTGCAATTCTATCAAACTATGCTATCACGAAATACATTGCATCTGTGTTGTGTAATTACATTAGAAGAGAAAGAAAATAGCTTCTCAGAATACATTTAGCTAAGCCTTTAAAACTATAGGAATCTTGCTTCAATTGGATATCGCACATGAGCAGTGTAATGTAAAGCGTGAAATTAATGAAATTTCTAGTACAGATTAGCAATAAACCCATCTTCAATGGATGCTTCATGTTGTTTCTAATATTTCAACGTCTTTTTTGTTATCTGAATTCTTAAATTAATCTTTCGTACCAAACTTCGTCAAAGTGTTTACAGCAATGAGTCCAGCACTGGTTTCTACTAGTCAGTTTGTAATTTAGTTATCTGCATGTATAATCTTGGTGATGTTTTTTTAATGCTGGAATTGATATTCACTCTTTTATATAATGCAGGAGAACAACTTGCGTCTGGTGCCGATGGTATGATTTCAATCACTGCAGCTTTTTTCTTTCTCAGTACATTATCTACTGCTAATTCTATCATTGCTTTAGCAAGGCAACCTAGGAAATTTTCCTTAAACCGACTTTTCCTTTTTCTCAGGAGGTGAGCTGATCCTATGGAAGTTACACCCTACAGACACAGGTCAAACATGGAAGGTTTTCAAGACTTTATCGTAAGGCTATTCATCTGAGTTTGTCCTTTTACTTATCAAAAAGGCTATTCATCTGAGTTTGTCCTTTTACTTATCAAAAAGGCTATTCATCTGAGTTTTTTTTTTTTTTTTTAATTGAGCTTTTGCATGCATTCAAATTGGTTATATGTAAAACAAACCAGGTTTTTAAATCTGGATTAGACTGCATATTGACAACCTAAGCCAATTTTTCATTTATATTTTAATACTGACAAAAAGAATCAGTTAAGTTCCAGATAGGAATCCTGCCCTTGAACCACTTACATTCTTGGCATGGGCAGAGCCAGAGGGGTTGAGGGGGATAATTGCCCCTCCTGACTCCACCCAATGAAAGTTTCCTACAACACAACAACAACAACAACAACAACAAGGCTTAATCCCAAATATTTGGTGTCGGCTATGGATCCTCAATAGATTAGCTAGGGTTGGCCGCATGTATTTTCAATGAAAGTCTCTTGTAAACCAAAAAAATATATATAAATGTTGTGAGTCTGCATTTAAAATAAAATTAAAAACAAAAGTGAAATATGTCAATTTTTTTTTTTTTTTAAATTTTTTAATTTTTTAAAAATTTCAGAATAAAGAAACGCCCTTTTTAGATTGCTTTTAGATTTGTATTTTCCATTTTAACATTGATATATATTCTCACTTTACTCTTCAGCATTCAGTTGACATGTTCAGATTTCTTATAAATTAATCTTTTGAGTTAATATTTTATTATTAATTGTTTTTCTTACCTCATTTAATTGTATCAAATGTATATGTAGTTATTTAAGATTATGGAGAATAGATTTTATTGAGTTCCAACAATCTTAAATGAACTTGTATAAAGATGATTTTGTTTTTTGTTTTTTTATCTTCTTGCAAATCCTTGCTTAAGAAGACAAAATTTATTCCCATCTCAATAATTAAATTCTTGTTTAATTGTATATTGTTTTGTTACTTATATCAGTTAACTGTTTTTCAAAGTTATCTTGATCGGTATAGACATCAACAACTCTGAATTGAATCAGTTTCTCCTCAATACCTTATACTTTTCATTACAAAACCAATAAACTTTTCTTTCAATGTTTTCTTTTAATCTTAGCCCCCCTATATTAAAATCTTGGCTCTACCACTGATTCTTGGGGTCCAATGACTCCAATTTAAAACTACTTAACCAATCTGATCATATTTCTGAATATATATATATATATATAAAACAAAATAACTTACATTGAAATAGATGTAAATCTTTAAATAACGAAGAAAACATCGGTTAGGTTTGGTGGCCCAAGTTGAATGTAATTTGTTCAAGGTTTAGTTGGGCCTGTGGTGTTTGAATCAAACCTTATATCTAGATACCAAATATGAATTCACTTACATTCTGGATTTGGAAAGTTTGGGTATTATTTTCCAGAGATGAATTATGTGCTCATTAATGGGCTATTTGTGGAATAGATTTCACCGGAAGGATGTTCTGGACTTGCAGTGGTCAGCCGATGGTGCATTTTTGATTTCTGGATCAGTTGATAATTCTTGTATCATATGGGATGTAAACAAAGGTTAGAAAACAATACATAACTTTCAGAATGTTTTGATTAAAAAAAAGTACAGAAAATTTCAGTTAAAATGTTTTGTTAATTTGTATACTTTTGTGGATGATTCTGTTCTTCAGGTTCTGTCCATCAGATTTTGGATTCCCATTCCCATTATGTTCAAGGTGTTGCATGGGATCCATTGGCCAAGTATGCTGCTTCCCTTAGTTCTGATAGAACTTGCCGTATTTACGTTAATAAGCCTCAAACGAAAGCAAAAGTCTTGGAAAAGAAGAATTATGTTTGTCAGCATGTCATTTCCAAGGCAGAACAGCCATCAGTAGATGATTCCAAGGTAATGAAATAGTAGCTCATCTCTGTTTTTCATGTATTGTAGACAAGTTGTCACTTGTTATAAGTCTCACAATTTACAAATGGTTTCTGATGCAGTCTGTGAAAAACCATCTTTTTCACGATGAAACATTGCCATCTTTCTTCCGAAGATTAGCTTGGTCACCTGATGGATCATTTTTACTTGTGCCTGCAGGTATTGTCCCAATTAAATGTCCAATCGAACCTACTGTGGACTTATGTAGACAAGTCCTTTTTCTTTGAATGTTGGTAGTCTTAGAACTCTTGAAATTAACTTGATGAAATTATCTGGTTGCTTGATGGGATTTTCAGTAACACCTTGGAGTCTTCCTATCAATTTCCAATTTTTTATCATTTCCAACTGTTTGTATGATAAATTATTTGGTAGATGGTTGTTATCTTACTAAAATTGCAGCCTTTGTTAGTTTGTTTTGGTAGCCAAAATGTAATTGTGGTTGTGGTTTCAAGCATTGACTTATGTGCCTGTGATGTCAAGACTTTTAACCTGAGTTAGTAGAAGAGGGTTAATCTGCTTGCTAATCATTATTTTATGTATCATCGCTATATTTCTTTAGGAAACTTAACTGGTAGGACTGTTAAATCTGATTTATATGGAAAATAAAGGTTTATTAGCATCTAAAAAGCCTACATGGTACCTTCTACTCTGCTAGTACATGGAGCTTGTGAGTGTGTTTGACTTGAACATTGTTATCCAAATTCCAATTAAAACGTGGCCTTTAATCCACTTTGCCCAATTGTTCCTACATCAATGACATTGAGTGAGGCAAAGTGGATAGAAGATAAATCATTTTACATTTATATGAATTTTTGTGATTTTTTTTTCCCTAAATGTTATCGTGTTCTTGTTGTTGTACAAGTAAGAAGTCACGTATCACCCAAAGATTATTTCCTTTTACAATGACCACATCCTTTTCTGATTATGCTCTATTTAACTTATTTGATCATTCTTATTAAAATTTTGCTGGTATTCCACATTTTTGCTTTTAGGTTCTTGCAAACTTTCACCTGCATCTGAACCAGTAAATACAGCTTATGTGTTTTCAAGAAAGGATCTTTCAAGGTAAGATATTTACTCTAGTCTTATTCACTTAGTTCTATAATATTATCTATTGATATTGAGCCTGATATCTCGTAATGCATGGTCAGCTGAATTAATAGCAATCTATGCATTTCAATATGTGATAACTGTTTTAAATAGTAAAATAAGTTTGAAGGAGACGTTCTTTTGCCTGGAAGTCATGTTTTTCAAATTCCTGACATGCAGGCCTGCTCTACAACTCCCAGGTGCCAGTAAACCTGTTGTAGCAGTTCGTTTCTGCCCCATAGGTTTTAGCCTTCGGGGTTCAAATCCAGGTACCCAATTGATGGTCAATCTGCAGTTTCAAAACATGATTCTCGGACAATTTATGATTGTAATTTGAATTGCTTTTGGTGAACTGTGCAGCTGCAATCTTTAAGCTCCCTTATCGCCTCATTTTTGCGGTGGCCACTCTGAATTCTTTATACGTTTATGACACAGAGAGTGTTCCTCCTATAGCAATCTTGGCTGGTCTTCACTATGCAGCCATAACCGATATTGCATGGTAAATTATACACTAGTTCACATGCAATATGCTCTTTTGATGATTATATTTAATAATATTTTCTGGGTGGTTTTGAATGGCTGTTGTTATTTCTGTTGTAAGGTCACCTGATGGTCGTTATTTGGCATTATCCTCCCAAGATGGTTACTGTACTTTACTAGAATTTGAGCATGATGAACTGGGATCACCTGTCTCTTTATCAGGTTTGCTGTTCTTTTTTCACTTGGTTTTACTTTTTACTTTATTTCTTTCCTCTTTCGCTTACAACTGTTTTGTTCCTTCCCTAAATTTATTGTTTCAATCTGCTCTAGAATATAAGAAAGTAAAGGATGAGAAAAAGAACCCTGTTCAAAAGCCAGAGGATATGGTGATTGATTTGACAACAAATGATAGTGTCGTTGCAGTGGATAGCACAAAACCAAAAGCAGGCAACAATGAAGGAAAACAGGAATCACCAAATAAGAACCCTGTTCAAAAGCCAGAGGACATGGTAATTGATGAAACTACAAATGATAGTGTTGTCACAGTGGATAGCACAAAACCAGAAGAAGGAAACAATGAAGGGAAACAGGTACCACCAAGCTCAGCAAGTACTCCCGTCTCAACTAAACAAGCTAAGAGGCGCATTACTCCCATCGCAATTGATCCTTGATCCTTGTCTGTTCAAAAGCCAGAGGACATGGTAATTGATGAAACTACAAATGATAGTGTTGTCACAGTGGATAGCACAAAACCAGAAGAAGGAAACAATGAAGGGAAACAGGTACCACCAAGCTCAGCAAGTACTCCCGTCTCAACTAAACAAGCTAAGAGGCGCATTACTCCCATCGCAATTGATCCTTGATCCTTGATAAATGCAGTGCTCACCTCTGTAAATTTTGATGTAGCCTAATGTGAAGGTTTCGTTTAGAGGTTGTAGATTTATCAATAGTTTTCTAATGTAGGATATATGATATATAAGGAACCAATTAGCTCTTAGTTATAGGTGCTCAAAAAATGATATATATATTTTTTCTTTTAATTTTCCGGGGAATCAGAGTTTTCTTTATAGTAGATTTTGGTGAGAGATCGAGCCAATTTTGTTATGTATTGGCTTCTAATATTGAAAATCTGGTCAGATCTAGTCATATTATGATGACCTTTGCTACGTTGGGTTTGTTCATAATTGTTTCACTTCTCTTGTGGTTGCATTATGTTGGGTTTGTTCACAATTGTTTCACTTCTCTTGTGTCTTCATTATGTTGGGTATACATTGAATAATAAGAAGAATGATTATTATTATTATTATTATTTTTTTTTGAGAAACAAATAATGATTAATTAATATAACATAATTGACACATACACATTAGTTTTAGGCCTTCTAGGTTAAAGGGTGTCTCTAATAGCTATTATGAACTCAACTTTCACTGTACCGATATTGACTGTTCAGTAAAACATCTATTTTGGATTATCCCACTGCAATCTTTATTAAAATGTGTTTCTGAATTTATACATCATCGTGCAATGCAAAAGAATTTAGGGTAAATTGAATTTTTAGTCTCTCAAATATGGGCTTTCTGCAATTTTGGCCATTAATGCTAAAAAGTTCTAATTAAGCTCTTTAAGTTCAAAAAAAAGGAACAATTTTGTCACTGTTTATTTTATTTCCACTTCTTGCTGTCTAAACTCTTAGAATGGGCTGTCTTGCCATTCTGTTACTTGATATAATCCGAAAATAGATAGATGAGTTAAATTGTTACATTTAAAAGTTTGATGTCAAAATTGAACCTTTTGATTTGATAGATCAAAATCAAACAACCCATATATTTAAGGAGTCAAAAATACAGTTTACCCAAGAATTTATATATAATCATGTAATGAAAACCACTAGACTATTTTTTTTTAGGGTGGGGGGTGGTGGGGGGAGGGGGAGGAAAGACTAGACTAGAGTAGTATATCAATTGAAAACTGATTAAATGAATAAAATCCTCACTCTCATGAAGTATTGTCAACATGTGGAAGAACATAAATTAAATAAAAAGTGAATACTTTTCACTACAACTTTTCTCATTTTATTACATAAAAAGTTATTTAAAAGAATAAAATCTTCACTCTCATGATGTTGTGTGGGCAAATACGAAGTATTACTAAATTTATATTAGATTTACATGATTTATAGTTTCTTGACTTTTATATCACCTCTCTCTCTCTCTCTCTTAAATATTACTAAATTTTTTTCATTGCTAAATTAACTTTTGATTTAAGATTAATGCCTTTGCTAGGAAATTTACTATTAATGAATTTATTTTAAAAGTCATTTTTATTTAATTAAAATGATTTCTACTTGAAGGATTATTATTTTCATGCTTATTTATGTTGAACTATTTTCTATTAACCTTATAATATCATGAAAATTTATTTGAAAGTTTGTTTCAATTTTTTTAGATATTTTTATGTCAAATTTGCTAATATTTACAAATTCAATACCTTTATTTTTATTTTTATTAATTACTAAATTTATTATGACATTATTACATTTCGACTTAGGTCCAACCTTAAAAACCTTGAACATTTTCTCTTAACAGTTCTTTGAACAATCTGAGTCTTAAAACCATGCATACAACATCCCTCTCATATTTGGTGAATCCTACATCTATGGGACCATATAATGTGAGTGAGATGTTATATAAGTTCATTCATTAGATAATTTTCCTACTTATGGGGTGTTCTACTATGATAAGTATGTTGCGTATTAGTTATGCACTACACGAAGTAATTACTAATTACATGTAACAAAATACCAAATCCTCATGTATTCGTATTGCGGTTGTGGTGTGCAAAGTGTGTGGTTTGCTCAAAACTGGAAGATGGTATTATTTAAAATTAGAGTACTCTTTATATATCATCGGATCATCCTATTTGTGTATCTTAAAGATGTAATCTGCATAACAACCTATGAAACAAATTGTACAATAATGTTACACTACCTAATTTTTTATTAAATTTATATTTTGAAAATCACACTATCAAATTATATGTTCTATATATTCTTAATATGCATGTCAATTTTCATGTCAATCAAATTTTATTTACCATTTGATCTATAAACTCATATTTTATGCATTATTTTAAATATAAAAACTTGAATTTAAACAATTGATTGATTACATGATTATTGATCTTTGATCATTTTGAAATTTTGTAAGTATAGAGAATATACAAAAATAATGTAATCTAACGATGAATTTATCAAAATTTGATCCAATTAAAAAATATTAGGTAGCATATATATAAGTGCCAATTAAACTACAAGGCTTTTGGCTAGAGAAGTATCTTATGTAATAACTAAATAAGTTTTAGGTTGGCTAAGATATTGTCTTGGGGGTACACATGCTTAAATCCAATGAATTATTCAATACTCTGAACTAATGTTTCCTCTTAACACATAATAATGGGTTCTGCTCATAAAATTTATTGTGGGATCTACTATTCATGTGAAAGAATGAATTATTATCCTCTGAATATTGAATATTTTTCCCTTAATCTTAATAGGAGTTATTAATTTATTATATTCTTAGGAAAAAAAAATACTACTATAGAAGACTTAACATGTAGAAAATGACGTTGGACAATAATGCAAATGATTAAAAATGGATTTGGCTACAAACAGTTCGCACCAAAAAGAGTAACATAGTTATATATTTTGAAATTTTAACCGTTGAATCACATATTCTAAATGTTCAATACACATGTCAAATTCATGTTAATCAAATGTTATTTAATATTTTATCAATAAACTTATTTTTTATGCATAACTTTTAGACTACAAAAATTTTAAATTTAAATATTTCATTGATGATATAGCTATTGATTTTTGATCATTTGAAATTTAACCCAATAGTGAATTTATCAACATTCACATCTAATAAAAAGATATTGAGTGGAGTTATAGCTTAAACTTACGACTAAATTTTGTTGCAAACTTTGTCCTAATGCTATTAGTGTCTATATAAAAAAAAAAAAATAAAAAAAAAATTCTATTAGTGGAGGCAATCATTTTATCTAAGAATTAAAAAGAAAAAAAAATAGTGAACAATGGTGGTTTTAAATTTTAATAGTAGAAAAAGTCAATTTTTAAAAGACACAATTTACCAGATTATCTTATCTCACTTCTCACCAAAATTTTTTATGTAAATTTTGAAATTTATTTTGTGCACCTTAAAAAAATTTCTTTAAGAAAACATCTTTTAGTTAAAAAAAAAAATGTAAAAAATTTCAATTTTCAATAATATACTTAATTTAAAATTATATAAAATATTGAATTTTCATTAAAAAAACGCAAAATTATGAAATTATAAAAATAGAATAATGGACAAATAAAATGAGAATATACTTGTATGATTTGATTTTGAAGAAGGAGATCAGATAAAGATAAATTTTGACATTTTGTGTACTCAAAAAAAAAAAAATCAAAACATCCCAACATGGCACGAGTTTAGTCGCCATGGAAGTCAAAAAGCAGGAAATTACGGAACAAGTTCCACACCTGATTATATCTCATTCCCTCCCTCAAATCCTCATATGACCGTTTGGAATTTTAAAACTTCGAAAAAATGTCTTACAAAGCTGCTTTTTACTTGTCTTCCCTACTCAGAAACTGTGTTCCACTCTCTGCAATTTCCCAGCTAAGCAAACCATGCACAAATCCTTGTCTTGGCTTCCTTTCCAACGTGACCTTCAAACAGATCTCTTACTGTTCTACTCTAAATGTGGGTTCTTCAAGATGCCGCAAGTCTTCGACAAATGTCTGAAAGAAATATGTACTCATGGAATATAATGCTCGCTTCTTATGCTCAGAATTCTCATTTTTTGGATGCTATGAATGTTTTTGATGATTTTCTGAAAATGGGTCTTCGCTGTCATTATACATGCCTCCAGTGTTTAAGTCATGTGTTGGAATAGGAGATACTTTTTGGGTANACTTTTTTGGGTAAGATGCTTCATGGTTGGGTGGTTAGGCTTGGGTTTGAGGAATATGTTGTTGTGGGAAGTTCGGTTTTGGATTTTTATGTGAAATTTGGTAATTTAGTTGATGCAAAGCGGGTATTTTCTAATATGTTGTCTAGAGATTCTGCATTTTGGAATTCAATGATTTCAGGATTTGGGAGGGCTGGCTTTTATGTTGATGCTTTGAATTGTTTCAGGAGCATGCTTGGTGAAGGAGTGAATATGGATTCCATGACGATTCCTAGTATTTTGAATGCTTGCGGACGGGAAGGAGACTTGATGAAAGGGAAGGAAATTCATGGGCAAGTAGTTAAGAGCCTCATATTTGGTGGAGATGTCACAATTGGTAATTCATTGATTGATATGTACGCAAAGTGTGGATGCTTACATGACTCAGAAAAGGTCTTCAGGAACATGCGTGAACTGAATCTGGTAACTTGGACAACACTGATATCTTGTTATGGTGTTCATGGGAAAGGGGAGGATTCTTTGGCTTTGTTTAAGAAAATGAAAGATTGTGGGTTTAAACCAAACTGCGTTACACTAACAGCAGTCTTGGCTAGCTGTAGCCACTCAGGTCTCATTGATCAAGGCCGGAAGATTTTTGATTCTATAAGTTTTGAATATGGATTGAAACCCAGTGTAGAGCACTATGCTTGTATGGTGGATCTTTTGGGTCGTTTTGGACATCTAGAGGAAGCACTTGGATTGGTGAAAAACATGAAGTCAGTGGCAATAGCAAGTGTTTGGGGTGCCCTACTTGCTGGTTGTGTGATGCACAAGAATGTTGAAATTGGAGAAGTTGCAGCTCTTCAGCTTTTTGAATTGGAACCTAGAAACTCTAGTAACTATATAGCTTTGTGTAGTATTTATGATTCTCTTAGCGTACGTGATGGTGTTTCAATAATCAGAGCAAAGATGAGGAATTTGGGTTTGGTTAAAACTCCTGGTTATAGCTGGATGACCATTGCAGGAAAAATACATAAGTTCTATCAGGGAGACTGCTCTCGTTGTCAAACTAAGATGATACATGAAATGTTAGATCAAATAATTAAGGCACCTACGTTGCCTGGTGATTGTGGAAGCTACCTTTGAGTAAAACCATGGGTTGCTAATTTAATGTCCTTTGCAACATGAATATGGTCACATTTTTTATGGTTCTACCTTATGAGGGTTGGTAATTCAACCATTTTTCTTTAGCACATATAGAATAGCTGGAGGATTCATTTTTCTTCATGCAAACGCAACTGTATCGCACATCAGCATGACCTGTGAATATATGTACAGAGCTATGGAACATATGCAAAGTGACAGAGTCAGATGGATCTTGGATGCACTCATTTAAGGGTAGAGTTCTTTACCTTAACATATATGTAATCTTCTTTTTTTTTATGGGTTTTTTTTTTTTCTTTTTTTTTAGTATCTACTGTTAAATTACTGATTGTCCCAAAAGTTTAAACTATTGGGATATGATAAATTTAATCATTTAACCATATATTTCTAACACTTCCCTTCTCGTGCTAGCTCAAACTCTCTTTTAATAGGTGAGATCCAACACATGGGATTTTAAATGAGAAGTAATGTGAAAGAGACAGAGATTAAACTCAGAACCTTTCTGCACTAATTCCATGTTAAATTAACAAATATGATAAATTTAATCTTTTAACCCCATACTTCTAAGTTCTAACATGTTAAATTACCAATTCTTCCAAAAGCTTAACCTATTAGGAGATGGTAAATTTAATTATTTAACCACATAATTCTAACACTCCCCCCTCACGTGTGGGCTCAAACTACCTTTTAATAGGTGAAGCCCAATACATGAAATTTTAAATGGAAGGTAGAGTGGAGAAGTCAATGATCAAACTTAGGACCATTTACTTGATATCATATTAAATTACTGATTGTCTCAAAAGCCTAAGCAACTTAAGCTTTTTGGAGAATTGGTAATTTAAAATCTACATTCAAGAATAAGAAGTAGGGCTCAGGGTGATGGCAAGTGCCTTCCACCAAAAGCTATAGGACACAAGTTTGAGTTTGGGAATCAATCTCACCAACAAAAATTGGAGTAAAAGGCTGCCTAGTGCCTACCAATCATTTCTCCCAAACCTCAAGTGGGAGATTTGTGCATGGGATATAACCTTAAAAAAAAGAAAATGGTAAAAAATTTACATTCAAGAATAACAAACAGTATCCAATCTTTCACTATTTGTTTGTTTGACTGTCAGGTCTTCTTCTGCCAAGTGTCAACCTTCTTACATTCTGGCAAGCAGCTTGTGTTACTTTGTGCTTCTGAAGGTACACTTCCCATTAATTTGACTAAATGTTTCACTCGCCAAATTTAGCAAATGTTATTGGGTTTTCAAATTATAAGTATTCTTATTAAATTGTGAAATCTTAAATGAGGGGAGTTGTTGACAGGGTAAGTTATCCATATGGTTCATTTCCTATAGCAGTCTATGGTGAAAGATAGTTAACTACAATACACTAGTTTCTGAGGGTTATTATTATTATTTGCATTTCACATTTCTTAGTATATATGTGAGTTGTTATTGAGGATATCACTAATTGGATGTTCACCAGACTTCTATGAAAATTAAACTATCAAACACTATATATGTTTAGAATTGGAGAGACATTTGAAAGGAGAAAATCCTACTGTAGCCTACTTCTATACGATGCTGTTTAATCATCCTTTTGCTTTTATATCTTCATAATTATTTCACTGGATGAGAAATAGTGATGGGAAGCTTAAAATGCCCCTTGCCTCTTCATCTAAATATACTTTAGCCCATATTTTAAGGATTAGCTTATAATTGGCTACTTCACAACATATTCACTCTTTTTTTTTTTTGACCCCACGCCCCCTTGGGGGAGGGGGGGGGGGGGGGGGGTTGTTAAAATTCCAGATTTTATTTCAATTAGCTATGTTAATCTCATAAAAATGATTTGAAATAAAATAATACAATAATATTTAAAGTGAACTCGGTAATGGCTATTATAATTAGCAAGGGTTATATTATTGCAAAAGACAAGTATGATTTAGACCAGATTAACCTACACTGAGTTTGATCGAATGTTAGTGCTCACAATGTGCAATAATTGCTCGTGGGGTTGTTAGTGGCTATTATCAAAGATTCAAAGTTGATAATACACCCGAATTACCTATAAAAAATAAATGATACCCCAAAGTAGAACTGAGTTTTTTATATACATATTTTAAATAATTTATTTCTAGTATACAAAGGGAATGTCAAGGTATTCTTCCACAACCTTTACAGTTTTTATTCTCACAAAAAACAAGTATCGGAAAGAACAAGAAATTGTAGTTTGTTGTCTCAGAAAATAGTGGTCGTAAATACAAATCATTTTGTTGCTTGTGACATTTATTTGTGTAGCTTTGAATCAGGCTTTTTGCTCAAGATGATTATGACTAGACACAGAAGAGGATGCTGCCGCTTGAATAGCTTGAGGATGATCCTTTGCAGGTTTAATATGTGGACCTTCACTCACCTTCTCATTTTTCTTGATCTCTTCCTCAATATGCAAATCCTCTTCGATGGATAATACCTTGATTTGTTCACCATGTGGGCCTGGTATAATGGCTTCCTGAACCTTTATATGTTCATCAATATTTATAATCTCAGTTTTCTGAACTGTTTTTTTCTTTCTCTTCTTAATGAAGCAACACAGAGCAACTGAAAGGAATGCAAGAAAGAATAGACCACCAAGTGAGACAAAGACAATTACAATAACAGTAGAATGGTGTCCTGGTGCTGGTGGTGGAGAAATAGGATGAGGCGGTGGTGGTATCACAGTTGGGGAAGGGGGTGAAATGGTGTGGGGAGGTGGTGGATAGAAAGAATGATGGGGTGGTGTTGCTGGTGGCGGAAGTAATGGCCGTGGTGGTGTAACGGGGCCGTGGGGTGGGTTACCATGAGGTGGTGCTGCATTTGGAGGTGAGGGTGGATTATGAGGTGGTGCCACCTTTGGAGGGGATGGAGTACCATGAGGTGGTGCAGCCTTTGGAGGTAAGGGAGGGTTAGGAGGTGGGGCCACTTTTGGAGAACTATGAGGTGGCAGTACTTTTGGAGGGAATGGAGGATATTGGTGGGGTGGTGGTAGAGGAAAAAATGGGTAAAAATAGTCTTTATTTTCGTCAGGAGCCATTTCAATGTGCAAAAGTTTTCAAAGTTAATTGATAGATATGTGCAGGTATTGGAAGATGGACAACAAGGCATGTGTTCAATGCCTATTTGTAGTTCCTGAGTACGGGTTTGAATTGTTTGATGTTTTGAATACTTCAAAGCCTTTAGTAACTTGACTCCTATGCAAAGATTTTGCAGTGTTGTCATTGGTTGCATTGAAAAACACTTAATTCTACTTAATTTATTTTTTATCATTTTGCTTTCTATCAAAGTCTCCTCTTTACAAATAAAAAATGTCGGTTGGGTTGATTAGTAATGTTTTCTGCATTGAATGAATCGACATAAGCTTACTCTTTTTTTATCACCTCCTGATAATGAGGTGAGGTATTTTGGGAACTTGTTTTTTAAGGTGTACCAGCTTAAGGAGGATCTACCTATTCAACTGCTGCAAGGGATTCCTCACCCTATTTCTGCATTCACATTTAGGTATGTCTAACTTTTTCTCTAATCCGTTTCATTAATCATTTGGAGATCGTATGGTACAATCTGGGCCAAAAAAGAAGAAAAAAGTACGGTACAGGGAATGAATACCCTAATTGAAATATCAGATCTACTAAGGGGCTGTACATTAGGCATTTTGGAAGTCTTACAATTTTTTAGATGATAAGATAATCATGTTTGTGGTGGGGCCACTTTTGGAGAACTATGTGGCGGAAGTAATGGCCTTGGTGGTGTAATGGGGCTGTGGGGTGGGTTACCGTGAGGTGGTGCTGCATTTGGAGGTGAGGGAGGATTATGAGGTGGTGCCACCTTTGGAGGTGATGGAGTACCATGAGGTGGTGCAGCCTTTGGAGGTAATGGAGGGTTAGGAGGTGGTGCCACATTTGGAGTTGGAGGAGGTGGAAAATTATGTTTATGTGGTGGGGCCACTTTTGGAGAACTATGAGGTGGCAGTACTTTTGGAGGAAATGGAGGATATTGGTGGGGTGGTGGTAGAGGAAAAAATGGGTAAAAATAGTCTTTATTTTCGCTAGGAGCCATTTCAATGTGCAAAAGTTTTCAAAGTTAATTGATAGAATTGTGCAGGTATTGGAAGATGGACAAGAAGGCATGTGTTCAATGCCTATTTGTAGTTCCTGAGTACGGGTTTGAATTGTTTGATGTTTTGAATACTTCAAAGCCTTTGGTAACTTGACTCCCATGCAAAGATTTATAAGTGTTGTCATTGATTGCATTGAAAAACACTTAATTCTACTTAATTTATTTTTTTAATTTTGCTTTCTGTCAAAGTCTCCTCTTTACAAATAAAAAATGTTGGCTAGGTTGATTAGTAATGTTTTCTGCATTGAACGAATCGACATAAACTTAAGGGTCCATTTGGATACAACTTATTTTACTAAAAACTGAAAACACTTTAGCAAAATAATTTTTAAATTGGTGAATAGTGTCATGAGACTCATTTTTATTTTATTTTTTTCTTGAATAAAGTGGTGGTAGGTTCCGTAAACAATGCATGAATAGTGATAAACAGTGATGAACAGTAACTTTGTCTCCCTAAAACACAGGAAAAAAAAAAAACGCAAAACGCAGAAATGCCAGATCCAAACACTCACTCTTTTTTTATCACCTCCTGATAATGAGGTGAGGTATTTTGTGAACTTGTTTTTCAAAGTGTACCAGCTTAAGGAGGATTCTACCTATTCAACTGCTGCAAGGCATTCTTCACCCTATTTCTGCATTCACCCTAACTTTTTCTCTAATCCGTTTCATTAATCAATTGAAGATCGTATAGTACAATCTAGGCCAAAAAAGAAGAAGAAAAAAGTACGGTACAGGGAATGAATACCCTAATTGAAAGATCAGATCTACTCAGGGGCTGTACATTAGGCATTTTGGAAGTCTTACAATTTTTTAGATGATAAGATAATCATATTAAACTGGTGGTTGGACTAAATGCTTTCTTGAAAAAAGGAAAAGAAGATATTGTTGTAACTTGGGATTGACACAAAACCCATTATTAATCCATGACCTGAAACGTGAAAATTATTTTATTTTTGATGGCTCAATTTTGAAGTCTGGTCCTGGTCATTAAAATACTCATACTATTACTAATCTATGCATAGTAATGGAGGATTCCCTCGAAGTTGAAACTGTAATACAACCAAGGGTCTAACAGTAATTAAATTTAAGATAAGTTAATTTTTCCATTTATCAAAGTAGGGTAAAGGAAAGGAAGAAACAATTAAGTGCACTTCTTTGGTTAAGACTTAAGACATTGTCATTGTATTACAGTATTCATTTGTCAAAGAAACAGCACAAATTTAAAAAGAAAAAATGAAAAAAAAAGGCAAATATGATGGTCAATTTCAATTCTCATTCTTTCCCCTTCTCTATTTTGTTTGAACAAAGATAGCATTGTAATCAAAACTGTGATTAATGAACAGGAATGGACAATTTGTTACATCTCTGAGACAAAATTTTAGCCCCTTTTTAACACAAAAGAATTTGCAAAAAGAAAGAAAAAAATTGGTTTCTATGCAAAATTGTATCCTCCGTGTAATTCTAGATTTTCTTTTGAAAACTAACTTGGTGCTATCTTGAAGAGCTGTAGAATAGTTCGGGCGCTGAGCTGCTATAGAATGACAAGTAATAAAGGAAATAAACTTCAGCTCAATTCAATGTTACCCAATTTTTCTGGCTTCCAATCTTTGAGACCACGGGTGCTGGTAGTCTGGAGGTTTTGGCAACTTGCTTCATCAAAACTGGTACCAGTAAATCCACTTTTGTCCACTCTGCACTGATTAACAAGAACCATTTTACTATCAAAAATTTTTTTTGAAAAAGACTCGCCTGAGGAACCAACCATTGAACTGATTTTCATCC
>NW_027069780.1:584592-604630 GCF_002906115.3 Quercus suber | reverse complement strand
GATTTTCATCCGATTGGAATGGTGGACTTCGACCGGGATTTTATTAAAAAATAACCAAATCCCTCAAACTATTGTATTAGTAAGGCAAGGTCTGAAACATATTTGGTTATAACAATTCGACTCTTCTGGAGTCAATTTCGCCCTTTGAAAATCCACTGGGAAATCGATTGTGAGACACTCGATTTGGTTGAAAATCCACTGGGAAATCGAGTGTGAGATTTCCAAACTCGAGTGTCTCATAATCGATTTCCCAGTGGATTTTCAAAGGCGAAATCGACTCCAGAAATGTCGAATTGTTATAAACCAAAATGTTTCAAACATTGCCTTACTAATACAATAGTTTGAGATTTATAGTTATTTTTTAATAAAATCCCTTCGACCGGGCTTTGTTTTCTCCATTCGATTGGCTAGTTTGGCTTCCCCCTTTCTCTTAGTTCGTGTGTGGACCGCCCTTTGATTCCCCCAATTCATAATAGGGGCGGCCCACTAGATAAAGCGAGTGCCACACGTGAAGACATGACTTAAAAGAGACCTTTAATTTTCAAAATATTTGCATTAGAAAAATTTCAAGAGGTGGTTATGGGCTTATGGCTAAGAAGGAAATTTATATTGGAATAATTATTTTTGCAACATAATATTAGGAATATTTTTTGGAGAACCACAATATTATAAATATAAGTATATAACTAAACAATATATTAGAGGAAATGGAATTGAAATTCAAATTGTTCTGATAGTAGAATCCTAATTGTTCTTCAATATAGTAGTAATATGAAACACAAAGAAGCAGTAATATGAGCATGTGACAACTCACAAAATTTCCACAAGTGCAAGCATAAAAACGTACCAAGATATGTAATTTTTTCCATCTCAATGATAAGCATCTCTTTGCAATGGGTCACTTAAAACTTAATATGCTTCACATAATACCTGCAAACATAAAAAATAATGAACTTGGAAAGAAAACATAATCTCTTTGTACGGTTTTAATATTGGCAACAAAGTACTATGGGAAGAATCACTGAGAAGGAAAAGAAAACATGATTTTGTTTATTATGATTCATTTAAAATGAGGTATGTGCCTGAAAAATCAAGGAGGGGAGATCATGTCTTGTTCACTATGATAATTACACATATCAGGCAGAAAACTTGAAGAAATAGATGACAGAGAAAAACACTTTAAATCAAGCATAAGAACTTTTAATTCAAATTTAAAAACATCTAAAAAAAGAATTTTTAGAAATCCATTCAAGCAAATTTATTATAATTTACACCAAGGGCCATTTATCACATATTATGATGGGTGATTGTTTTGTTATGATCAAATTGGTCCCACTGATACACCAAGGGCCATTCATCATATTATAGATTATCTATAAAGACAAGTGATTGCTTTGTAATGATCAAATTGGCCCCCCATTGAATTTCAAAAGATAGTGAAATCATTGTTGTAAAATAAATTTCATCCAAGAACTAGACACAATTCTAATAAGATTTTGTCGCACTAAAATCTGATAAATGCTAAGTAAAGGTTCAATTCCCCAATCCACTCTATAATAATATTAAATCATCACATGAACCAATCAAGAAAGGTGACAATATAAGATCACTTAAGCATGGAGTGGGAGCCTGTAACTAGATCATTTGCTGAAATATAAAACCATAGGACAAATATTTTGGGGAAAGGGAAATTTCAAACAATAAAGAGTAGCCCCTTTTGCATAAAAAAAAAAATAATAAAACAATACAACAATGAGCACCAACTCCAGACTGATCAAGTATATCACTTCTAAGTTGAGTTACCATTATCTATCAAATCATGAAAGGAAAAAAACATTTAAGAGGAAATTAACATAATCAAAATCACACAGGTTGCGAGAGAAAAAGATTTTTTTCAGATAAAAAGCAATTTGATTTCTTTTTTCCAACATGCTTTACTCTCTAAAGACATTGGCATTTTTCACAAAAAATACATGCACTTCATCTGCCATATACAATATCCAACAATAAGTAGGAATTTCAACCCAAAAATGGAAGCACCTACATCTTCCATATACAATATGAAAGAATACCTCCAAATAATTTCTGCTTTTGATTTCTTACATTGCTTCAACATAAATGTTGGCAATAGAGAAGGATCCACCAGATTATGCATTCACACAAAAACAGTTGTCAATATAAATATGGTGACTAAAATAAATACTTAAAAGAAAACCAATTCTAAATAGAACAAAAGAAGAAGATTAGGAAAGAAAAATCTCAACCACAAATGAAAAAATTTCAAAACCTAAAGAAAAAAAAGAAGAAGAAGAAGAAGGAAGAGACCTGAGACCGAACCCAGGAAAAGAAAAAAAAGAAAAAAAGAAGAAGGTAGATTGGTCAAAAAGATGCGGCTGAGTTATGACAGTGGGTTCCCCATGTGTATTTAATTATAAAAATGCCATTAAGTTATGAGCTATGAAAACTGAAAATATCCAAAATGTGTTTTCAGTTTTCATAACTTATAACTAAAAAATCAGAGAATTGAGTGATAGAAATAAAGTTATGGAAACAGAGTTATCGTTTGCCAAACAACATTTTTGCTATGGGTCGCACCATTTTTGAGTTATAAGTTATGGAAACAGAGAATTGAGTTATGGAAATCATAAATCCAAACACCTCCTTACTTTTTTAAAAATTGTTTTTATTATTCTTTTCTAAAAATAAAAAATAAAAAATAAAAACAAAAAATCGAATGTCAGATATACCTCTCCTATTCCTAGTGCTTCCAACCCCTGTGCCAAGGCACAGGGATGAAACGTATGAGAAATACTGTTTGAGATGGTTTTCGCTAAGCGCAACAAAAACCAATGCGTGCAAATATGGTCCGTTGAAGGAGTTAAAGCAACAAGATGAAGGAACATATAATGTGGATTGAGTTTTTCTACGAGCAAAAGTCCCAAGGATGAAGCAATTTGCATAAATTATGCTGGGATGTACATGAGCAATTATAGGAAGAAATTCAGAAAGTAATTGAGCTTACCGTACTCACCCATTAATCAGAAATGGAGCCTATAGTCTGTAAGCAGGTAAGAGAGGACAATTTCGTTCCACACATCAGGTACCCCAGGTAGACACCAGTGGCTACAATCAGGCGTATATGGGCTGTCACTCCAGTTACCCACATGAGCATCACTCCGGAGAGCTGTCATGGAAGTTATGTGCAGAACAGTTACAGGAACTGTCATATTCTTTGCCACCTCCAAAATAGTATCTGAAAATAGGTTCCGGTCCCTTCCTCTTGCTTCTGATAGGGGGTGCTGGGTCATATTACAAAACCTACGAGTTTGATCACTGATGCAGAAATAAACCATATCCTTAGTCATGTTGAAGCCAGTTTGTGTCCACCTCAAGAGGAATTCAAAATACAGGGGAAACAATGAAACAGACTAAAACTAAACAAATATAATGATAACATCAGCCCTTCAAATGTGGTTGGTTGCAACTTGTAACTATTACTAAACTTGAAACAGAATATCAATTCTAGAAACCTTTTAGGTTGCATTTGGATTTGGGGACTAAAAATTGAAATCAAGGGATTTTAAAAAAAAAAAAACTGCTAGCTTAAATTACCTGTTGTAATTGTAACAACACATAATGGATTAACTTTAAGGATTTTGTTTGAACAAAAACACTTGTATTATGAACTTGACAAAACATCATACACCTAATCATTTCCAATCTACACGTTAACATGGCGTAAATCCTTCCATGAAATTTACAAAATTGAAAAATTTGTACTTTCCATACTCTATTCAAGTCATTTAAACTAAAAAATGAAATCCAAAACTTTCTCTACTTCCATTCAAATAAACCATTAGAGAATGATTAGCAACTTTAGGGGAAAACAAAAGAATTGACATTGTTATTGTGGGAAGCAATTTCATGAGAATAGGCCAACTGATAAGTTACAACAGGGAAAATTCATTTTTAGTTCTGTAAGCAGAGAGTAGTTTCCAAGCAATAACATGAAGTGGAAAACCAAATATGTTTGAGAACACAGGATCATATTGCCAATATAGAAGGCATACCTCCAGTGAGATGGCTCAAAACTTCGGAAGAAGACGCGCGTTCGATTTGTATTGATGTTTCTCTCAACCCATGATGCCCATGTGCCTAGTGCAGTTCTGTAGGCAGCAGAAATTGGCATTCCAAGCTTTAAAGTGTTTCGAACCTGGAAATAACAGCCACTATCCAAAATACAATTTAGAAGCATTTTATACAGGTGTACTAGAAGATAATAATTTTCAACAAAGACTCAAAAGTTTCCAGTACATTAGAAATTTTGTGGATGGATAAAATGAGAGCATGGCATACAAATTACTAAAGCTAATATAGAGAAACCAACATCCATATAAATTGCTTTCTACAAGGCTTAATAAATAGTTACATTAGCAATTTTGCAAGATGAAACAATAGAGCAACATGTGGGGTGTTTCTTAGTAATTCCCTCTTTTCTTGTTCTATTAATAGGTGAAAATCTAACATAAGCTTTAACTCAATCCACCACATTTATTTACCACCTGATCAGAAGCTCAGATGCCTCAGCTGGTAAGCAAAATGTCACATATTACAACAGCCAGAGTAAGAAAAATTATGGTGGTCTCAAAAAAAAAAAAAAAAAAAAAATAAGCAAAATGTCACATATTACAAGAGCCAGAGTAAGAAAAATTATGGTGGTCTCAAAAAAAAAAAAAAAAAAAAAAATTACAGCTTTCTTTCATTACAAGGTCCTTGAAAAGTCTATCCCCAGAGTAATATGTTCAGGTGTAATGCTGACGGGAGAGAAATTTGAAATATGAGCACTGGACTTCTATAGAGCTCTGTAACTGACTATGGCTTAATTATGCATGATGTTTCAAAACATGTGGAAGTGCTAGCGAGCATCAATGTTGGAATCCACACCACATCAAATAATTGGGAGATGCACTCAGCCAAAAAACAAAAGGTTGATGCAGATACAAACTATGGTGTAACTAGGAACAAGTAATTCACAACAGATGAGTTTTTTATGTTCACTTTTTTCTTTTCTTTTCTTTTCTTTTTCCCCCCAGTAAACAGATGGTTTTTCAGATAATATTCTTGCTCTTTATATGCAAATGCTTATTTTCTTTTCCTTGTGTAAAATTTTTTCATTAGTGATATGTCTATAGGCAACATTCTGTAGTGTATGATCTTCTGAACAGAGACATTTAGTTCAAGCAGAACATGTTTGACTTGACTGGATATCTAGTAAGAAGTAATTTAGAATATGTTTGGTTAGATATTGAACAAACTAGTCATGCTCATGGAAAAAAATCACAGGGCTGCAGAAGTACATTAATTTTAATTCATCCAGCCTCGGCTCAGAGTTATAAAAATGCAGTTTTCTCACTTAACATTATTTAGGTAACCACTTTTTCTTGCGTTTTTAATTAATATGAAATTGAAATTAGTCTCAAATTACTATTCCCTATATCTCATGCATACACGATTAAATTTTATAATTTAGTAAAATTTCAGACATTTTAGGAGAATGATTAGAGAAATTTTGTCTGTGTTAAAAAATTATATATGCAGAGAAAGAAATTCAGGTGGAGCTTTTACAATTACAAATATAGGAAACAAACCATAGGGATCACCCTCATGAATAAAAATCTCACTTTGAAAAGTTTTGTTTCCATAATAGCCTTCATATTGGACAGGGTTTAATTTGACTCTGCAAGGTCACAAGCATCCAATGAATGTGATTCACCCCTGCCCGAAAAATTTTGACTTCCAACTTGTTGGGGAAAGTTACAAAGATTTTTTTTTCCCTCAAGCTCTCTATGAGCCCATCCTTGAAACAATTTTCTAATACATTAGTCAAAAAGAGGACCTGTTGCAAAAGAATAGTTATACTCCTATATGCTGATAGGTTTGAGGCTCTGCCAGTGTTTGACAATGAAGCAAAATTGGTTAAGTGAAACATTATTATTCCAGGATAATTTGGGGCATGGCTTTAGTCAGGGGTGAAACATGAGAGGGCTTCATTGAGTGGATTTCAGATGATGACTTTAGTCAGCAACAAAAGTTGAGAAGGTTTTTGGGATAAACACTTTGTTAGGTGGAGTTGAGGTCATTTTAACAATCCTTTTTCATGCACAATTAGCCTAAAAGGATATCCATAATCTGATGTAAACCAGTACAATTATTTCACTCAGTGGGGCTTCCAATCTAGAGAAGGGTGATTCATGAAATGTCTTATTGGTGGATCAAAATCCATGCAGAAGTATCATTACTAAGCATAATGTCAATATCTTATCCAGAATCTAATCCATAAGAAATCTAGACTGAAAGATCCTGCAGCTTGATGCTTTGGTACAGAAGAACACTGTTCCATATGGAGAAATCTTCATCATTAGAGAAATGGCATAATTAATAATCTTTTTTTCTTTTTTCTTTTTTTGTGTGGCAGCAGAGGCATCTCAAGGAGTTCTTAAATGGATAAGCAACCATGAATAGGCAAAAAATCCATATGTTGCTATCTTCCCAAATAGTTTTCATTTCATAGGTGTTTGACTTTTACTAAATGAACACTATCACACACAATGTGAATGTTAAATCTAATCCAAATTTATAGAACTGGGGTTGATATGGCAGAGGAAGATAGGTATTTAAGGTGAGGCAGAGGTTCTTACGGATAAGAATTTATGGATGGAAGCTAATGATTATCTAAAACTAGTTTTACATAATTACTCCTCAAGTGCCATGTTACAACTATAAATATATTTACTACGGGTGAGAAGAGAAACTAACAATTATTAAACTTCTTTCACATGACTATCAGTAATCCTCAAGTTAGGAGTTAAGGTTACTTTTACCATTTTTACTTGAGAGAGAGAGAGAGAGGAATGCACCAATACAAGCAGGAAGATCACTTATCTTCTTATAGTAGCACTAAAAGGCTACTCTTTCCAATGGTACACTCATCTAGAAAATTAGGAGAGTGCTTCCTTTCCTATTTTTGTACTCATTTTACCATTTTAGATAGTATATATTTTATATGAACATAGAAAAGTGGATTGAAGCGTAGGAATTTCTATAAGTTGCATCCCATGCCATAAGTTCTCATACCCATAAAAAAAAACTATGACTATTAAGATCTGTTCAAATGATTAATGGACTTTGAATACATGGTTTCTGCATACTGCAATATAGCATAAGTGCAAAATCCGAATTATAACTAGTACAATGTGATGAAGTTATAATAACACTTTCTATAATTCAAAACTTTGATTTGCATGTTAGATCAATGGAATCAGGGTTGGATTGCAATTCTCCATAAAAAATCATGGATATGAGAATATCTGAATTAACCCAATGGTGGATTAACCCATGCTTCAATTCTAGTAATCCTATCCAAGCAAGGAATTTCATATAGAAAAGCACAGGTAGCATGGAGATTGATACACAGAATCGAGAAAACTTACGTTTCAAAAAGCTTTCCTGGCACCCACCATTGTCCTGTGTTGAATATGAGAATATCTGAATTAATCCAATGGCTGCTAATATTGTCTAACTTGTCCAATTTAAGTGTCGACTTGACCCTCTTTGGCGCATGTCTAGGCATCCCCCCCGGTTGCACCAGAAAAACCGAGCGGAAAAACTCAACAGTAAAGTTGAAGGAACTGAACCGAACACCTAAAAATCTAATCCGTTTTGTAATCTTATTTCCATTCACTTCATAGACACTCTTCTTATCTTCTACCCCTGTCATAAGCAAGCATATCAGTGACTCCCACTGTGTTCTACTCATAGAATCACCAACAAAAACAACTCTTTTGCCTCGAAGCATTCCTAATATGCTTTGCACATCAAGCCTTGGAATAACACAATCCATAGGCTTCCATCTCCATCGCAAATAATCTTTATCTTCCCGCCCATTTCCCAAGCAATTGAATCCTTGTTCTACAAAAGGGCATTCTGTAGCATTGTACAATGGATAGCCATCATCCAAAACCCAACTTCCATTAAAAATATTGCAACTACTTAATGAAACATTAGTCTTGGATGCACCATACCCATAAAAGGCTTGGCTGAGACTTGGGAGCACAAACATATAACCACAACCAATTGCTATGAGGGATGAAATCACAAACCCAATCACCACAAGAACGAGAAACAAGCGCGAAACCCCACTCCACCGACTGACTCTTGGGCTTAAACCACTCAATCCACTTGGACTTGTAACATTCAAGGCCCTCCGGTTGATTGATGCACTGCGTTTTAAGGATGCAACCCTTTTGAGACTTTTCATCATGTCAATTATCCATTGAAACTATTCACTATCCCAGTCATCCAGAAAACATTAAAACTGCTCCCATGGGATACAAACCATTGGTTCAGGATCCAAAATAGTCCGTCTTTCCATATATAACTTCAATCCTATTATAAAACCAATCCAAGAACCATACAAATCCAATCACTATCACATCAGAATCCAGCAGAAATCAAAACCAACATACAGCCACCTCGAAAAGTCGTCAACTTTGCAAGCATATTAGCAATGTCACTAATAAACTTCAAAAGCACAAAGAAACAAGATATAACTGTACAATCTACAAATGCAATCCAAGAAGTCAAGAATTCAATCTCAGAACCATGCCATAATAGAAATGAGTTAAAAACCAAATGGGCATGCTTCAAATCTCAAGAAAAACAAACCCAGTTGCCTAGAATCTCGGATGAATTAGTGAAGAAAAAGAGAGACGCTAACAAAATTAGAAGACAGTAGCTACCTGTGAAGGTGGCATAAAACAAAGATATGGAGAATCCACCGTTGAATCTTGAGGGGACTTGCAGAGTTGAAAGATATAGGCAGAGAGCAGAGAAAGGAGATGCTTTGGAGATTTGGGAGGGTTTTGATTCAGAGGTGGTTGAGAACAGAACGTGTAAAATAACAAAAGAAAAACAGAAAGAAGCATGGAGACAATAATATTCAAGTAGTTAAAGACCACTTACCCTCTTCCAAAAGAAAAAAGAGTAGTTAGACTTAAGACATTGTACCAAAACAAAAATAATTAGAGACCCTATCAATAATTTCCAATTTTTTTAATCGAAGAAAAAAAAAGATGATATGGTTTGTTACTTTTTAGGAAATTATTAGATCATTGATTTATCTATCATAAAAATAAATCACCAATATTAGTCTTAGTTTGGGATAGCTAACATTTATTGACTTATTTAACTTTTTTTTTTTTAGGGAAATCGATTATTTAACTTAAAAAATAAATTAAATCCCTTAAAAGAGACAAATTAGATAAACTACGACTAGATTAGTGCCAATTTATTAGCTCAATATAGGATTTCTTTGCTCAAACAAGTGGGTTTAACTCGAGTTTTTGCTATCTAAGTAAAATATTTTTAGATGTTTTGTGGGATATGTAGAAATTTTCAAGCACAAATCACTAAAATTAGTGGCTAGAGCAAACTCTGGTGACCGAACCACCAGTGCCGACCATCAGACTGCCTACATAGGGTGCCTAGCCAATTGAACCAGCAACCCAGCCACCAGATAAGGGAAGAGAGTTACTATGTATTTTTGTAAAATGTTTTATCAAATTTTTTAAAAAAAAAAAAAAAAAAAAAAAACATAGAACGCTAAAGTCAAAACGAAATATACAATTCAAAGATTAACAAGGACATGAAAAGAGTTCATTTGCATGGTACATTTAGCTTGTGCTTAAATAAACTTAAAATCTAGTTTTTTTTTTTTATTATTTTTTTTATAATTAAAATGGGGATGAGGAAGATTTATTTTAAATGTCTTTGTTGAAAATATTAAAATGTGTCAATTGAGATACAAGGCACTTGGTAAGGATGGCAAAACGACCCACCTTGCATGACCCCCTAACCCTAGGCCGGTCTGTGTAGAATATATATTTATACATACTCTAGTATTATTTTGAAAACACTAGTGTCTACTTCTCTTTTAGTACTCTCATAGTTACCATTTCCTTTCATATTTCATCTATATCTCGTCAATATTAGTGCAATCTCATTAGTACTAGTAAAATATCTCTAACTAACATGGGCGGCTTTACATTAAGGCCAGGGGGTTCAAATGAACCCCCTGACCTGGCTTAAACAAAATTTTTATATATAAAATTTTTAAAAAATTTTCATTTTGAACTCTTAAAATAAAAATTTGAACACCCTAATCCTAAATTTTGTTTGAACGCAATTGAAATAAGCTTGAAACTTGAATATGATCATCTTAATTTTAATTTCGCAATATTTTTACAATAATATGAGGTAAGTTGTAACTACTTTTTATCTGGACCCACAATTAACAATATTTTTTTATCTACCTTTAACAATTGGACACCTAGATTTTGTTGTGGAATTTTTTTGAAAGTATTGTGTCAATTCCAAAATTTTTGCTCATTCATTAAAAGAAAATATGAATATTCTTTCCAGGATTTTGGCTTACTTTGCAACTGACAATGAAATGAAGTTGTTTTTCCTTACACTTTTCTTCTTCATTAACAAATAAAATTACATCACTGTTACAACCAACACATCTGTACAAATCTGTATCTATATCTGTAATTTTTTCCTCATTTTCTCTATCTCGCTTTCGCCCTTCTATTTTTTTCTTAGTTTTTCTTTTTATCTCCAATTCTAAGAGACTGACTATGTCTATGTGTATGATTAAGAAGTCATCCAATTCAAACGTAAAATCTTATATCAGTTACTATTTTATTTTCTTAGTTTCAAATTTACTTCTAGTTCTACTCCTAAGTGTGTTATTAGTCTTCTCCTTCTTTATCATATATTTTTATATAATTGATATTACATATAAATATACTAAGTTATTATTAATTTGACAAAAATGTATGATTAGTAATTTAATTACATTAGTTTATGTATTTAATAGTTGTTGTCTTACCTATTTTATAACAGTTTTAGACTATTGTATAATATAGTTGTATTGTATACTAAATTGTATTTAGAATATTATTTTAGATTATTGTATATAATATGGAAGTTTATCTATAGAAAAAAAAGATTAATCATTTAATTTTTTACTCGCCCCTCATGACAAATGACAAATTCCTAGCTTTGCCATTGCTGACTCCCCTAGAAAAAAATCCTGGAGCCGCCACTACTAACCAACTCTAAACCCGACTTGCCCTGCTATTGGCCCATACGATTTTTTCTCACTCAAAGAGGAGATGGAGCTGGGTTGGGGCACCCGTGATTTGAACACGACCCACCCTGTTGTCATTGATAACTCCTAGCAAATCTAGTTTATTGTTATGATAAGTATATATACAACTTTTAAAACTCTAATTTCATCAAGTATATTCATGTTTTACTTGGTTTATTTTTAAACATAATAGGCGATTCAAAATAGATCCTTAGTTGGTTGCCCTATAAGTAAATCGGAAAAGATTTTGAAGTAGAATATTTAATGGAGATATTTACTTGTAGATAGTTCAAGAAATATATACCTTTTAATCTCAATTATATGTGTGCATGCGTGTGCGTGTGCGTGTGTGTGGGGGGAGGGGGGGGGGGAGGGGGTTCCAATTAATCAGCTCAACTAGTAAAGTTTCCAATGGTTGAATAAGAGATTTAGGGTTCAATCCCCGTCTACACTAAAAACCGATTGATATTTTGGTTTGATGATAAAGAGCTATCACCAAGAGTGGGCGTAAAAAAAGAATATATATATATATATATATATACATTTGATATCTCATACTTTGAAGAGGTAATTTGTTAAAGTTAATGAAGAGGTAATTTGTATGACTGGAAGATTTCCTTTCATTTCTCCTTCGTATGGTACATAATGATATTCATTGAAATTGAAGCTTTTATTATCCTTTTCAGTTCTTTTTAAAAAAACCTATTATTGAGACAAAACTAATATATATTTTTTTTAAAAGTAGTAAATCTCTTGATACTAGGATTAAAAGTATATTAAAACTGTATTTTTTTTTTTAATGAATAAATTTGATGGTTGAGGATGAGGGATTTAAACTTTGAACATTTTCATTAGAAACATCAGAAAGTATCATTTGAACTACAAGAGTTTTAGCTAGAACATAATAACATATTAATAATATATAAACACAAAAAGATAGTCAAGGTAGAAAAAGCCCGATTATATTGGATTTTTCTCTTAGCATTTGAATATTTAGAAGAAACAACCTTAACCAAATTATGCTAGTGCCAAATGCTCATATCCAGCTGGTTGATTGCAGGCATTAACATCTTTATCCTAGGTTGACTTTCAAATCATAGTTTTGAAAATTTCATCAACCATATGCATTGTAAAATGAGACACTCCTGCCAAATAGATACTTCTGTAAGGGTCGTCAATGGGCCGGGTCGGGCTGGCCCGGCCCATTTTTACTTGGCCCAAGGGCACAATGGGCTGGGCATAATGGGCTATTAACTAGTTAACGGGCCGGGTCGAGCTGGGCCGAACGAGAAAACCCCAACCCATGACCCTACCCATGGGCAATGCCCATTTTGTCTTTAACGGGCTAGGTTACTAAGTTGGGCCTAATGAGCTACCCATGAGATTGTGTTAACATATTATTTTATTATTTTTAAAAATAAATAATCAATTTTTAATAAGGGAATAATCAATCTAGTTTTTTTAAAAGGAAAGAATCAAAGAATTTAATACTTAATCACAATTTTTTTTTATCGTCAAATCTATTTAATTTTTTTAAAATGAAGCTTCAAATAGTTTTTTATTTTTATCTTTAATAATAAAAAATCAAATGGTTAATTCAAATTTGCAAGACTACTAGAAAAATATATATTTAGTAAACTAAGTTTAGCACAATTACTTTAAGTATCTTAGTGGTTGGGAGAGTTTTCTTAAGAAATTCTATTACAATATCTCAAGATCAATCCTTCATACACTTCTTATATATTTTTGTTAAAAATTCTAAGTTATTGGACTGGGGAACGGGTTGGGCCAACGGGCTGGGCTACTGGGCTAGCCCATCGGGTGCCCATGGGCATAAAAACTAGCCCACGGCCTAACCCACTGGGCTAGTGGGCTACCCATGGGCCTCAATAACAACGGGCTGGGCCGCCCATTAGCTCGATGGGCTACCGGGTTTTTGGGTCGGCCCGTGGGCCATGGGCTATTTGATGACCCTTATACTTCTGTCACTCTTCAGTTAAATAAAATTAAGCTAAAATTCAAAACTGACCCTTTAAGTTTTTTTAGATTTTATTTCAGTCCTCTAACTTTACTTTCGTTTATTTCAGTTTTCTAAGTTTCAGATTAATTCAATTAAGACATTTTTGTCAAATTTTATTAAAAATTTTTGAAAAAAAAATCTGGAAAATATTTTTTAATCATTAATTGAATTTTTTTAATTTTAAAAATTTGAAGAAAATTTTAAAAAATTGAAAAATTAACCACAACATATAGCAAATGTTGAGGGAAAAGTTTTAATTGAATAAACTTCAAATTTAGATGACTGAAATGAACAAAAACAAAGTTAAAGAATTGAAATGAAATCTAAAGAAATTTAGAGAGTCAGTTTTGCATTTTAACCATAAAACTAACATTAAACTCATGTGGCACGCACATAAAGTAAAAAAACAAAAATCCAAAGCATTCAATGAGAGATAGAAACTTGGGATTTAGGTTTTAGAGAGAGAGAGAGAGAGAGAGAGAGAGAGAGAGGATCTCTCAATGGAGCCGCATCATCCCTTCCTCCCATTTTCACAGTTCAAGGTCCCGTCCCCAACAACTCCAACAACCCCACGCTTCCAATAATTCTGACAATCCTTAACCAAATTACACAATATTTCTCATAGATGTGAAAATAACCACAAAAGGTTAGGAAAAATAAATCCTAAAGAGAACCATTCAGATTTTTAGTGTAAAGTTCCCAACAACCGTTTCCAAATTACATTTTTTTTAGATCAGCGGCTTGATTGAGAGAGATCCTCTCTCTCTCTCTCTCTCTCTCTCTCTCTCACTCTAAAAATTGAACCCAATTTTTTTCTCTCTCTCAATTAGATGCTTTGGTGTTTGTTTTCTTTAATGTGTGTGCAACGTGAGTTTACTCTTGGTATATTTAACGGCAGGGTGATAGAATTACTCCTTCTGTCCCACTTTGTTTATCCTGTTTGAAAAGTTAAAATTTTTAAGGGAATATCATTTATTGTTTTGTTTACCTTTTAAAAATGTATAAGTTTCCAAAACTACTCTTAAATAAATTTATCAAAAAATTGAATTAGTAAATTAATATGGGTATAATAGGAACATTAGTAAATTAATGACTTTTATTTTTAGAAACATGACAATATTTTGGGATATTCTAAAATGGAATAGAGAACAAACAAAGTGGGACGGAAGGAGTATTTATTTGGCACATGTATAAAGTTTAGAGAGTAAATTAGCCAAAATAAAAGTTTAGATGCTTTGGTGTTTGTTTTCTTTAATGTGTGTGCGATGTGAGTTTACTCTTGGAATATTTAACGGCAGGGTGACAGAATTACTCATTCCGTCTCACTTTGTTTGTCCTGTTTGAAAAATCAAACTTTTTAAAGGAATATCATTTATTGTTTTGTCTATCTTTTAAAAATGTGTAAGTTTCCAAAACTATCCTTAAATAAATTTATCAAAAAATTGAATTAGTAAATTAATATGGGTATAATAGGAATATTAGTAAATTAATGAATTTTATTTTTAGAAACATGACAATATTTTGGGATATTCCAAAATGGAATAGAGAACAAACAAAGTGGGATGGAATGAGTATTTATTTGGCACATGTATAAAGTTTAGGGAGTAAATTAGCCAAAATAAAAGTTTAGGGAGTATAATGACCACCTACCTTATAGTTTAGGAGGTGTCAAAGCATTTTACCCTAAAATGAGAGATGTGTAATTCAAGTGCAGGGGAAAAAAAGTTAAAAAAAGAAAAAAAAAAGTGTTGAAGTGAATTTGATTGAGAGCACGTTCAGACCATAGGATTTGGATCCTCTCCACGAGGGTGTCCATTTAAAGACCATAATTCAAAATAGAGTAAATTTAGAGTCTAGATTTTGCCAACTTATTAATTCTAGATTAGTTTACCATAGGTAAATCTTTACCACATTGAATGATGACTATTAAATGGACATTTCCCATTTTACTTTGAAAGGCAGAGGATTTGGATCTTGACGACGACGTAGCTCAACAAATTATAAGTTGTTTTTCATTTAGGTATTGCGTCTATTTTTCTCATTATGACCTGTAGTCCACACAGGCTATCGTTATCAAGTGGGGAAAGGGTCATAAGTCATAATTAAAACCCATGTTTGAAGGTAAAGGTATATCTCTATTGATATTTATATGAAGTTATGAAGACCTTACACTTATAGCTTTCTAGCCAAAATAAATAAATAAAATTAGGAAGTTGTGTACATGCATTAATTCAACTTAATTGTTTCTTTTCTAAGATTCTTAAAAAAAAAAAAAAAAAACTTAATTGTTTTGTCCTATTAATGAAAATTTATTGTAACGTTTCCTTTGTGGGATACAATTAAATGCTGGACCAAATTTTAGAGGTAGGAGAAGAAGGAAAAACGTGTCAGTTTAACCAATATAAAAGATTTAGGCATTGTCAGCTATAGTTATATGCTTTAAAACATTCTAGAAGTTTGTTTAAGAATAATGATTATGATTTTAATAATAATGTTGATGATAAGGGTAATATGGCTAAAGTACAACTTAATTATGCGCTCACCCTGGGTCACCTCTATGACAATTATTATTGTTTTTAATGCTATGATAACTCTGTATTTTGTGTGTGTGTGGAGAGAAGAATGATATAATGATAATGATAAGTTTTTTAGAGAGAGATAATGATAATGATAATTTTTTTTTTTTTTTTTTGGTTGAGGAAAATGATAATGATAAGTTTTTTTTTTTTTTTTTTTGAGAATCAAGTCAATGCTTTTATTAATTAATTAATTATTTTGCGTAAAGACATAGGAGTATATAAGGAATGGATCCTCACATTTCTCTTCAATTAAGGAGTTAAAATTATACCACGCACATCATCCATCTACTAACACATCATCCATCTATAACATTACCACTTTTTGAAACCACTCGAGTCTCAAACTTATTCGCAGTAAATTCCTACCGTTTAACCAAAAAAAATGGCAAAGGGAAAGAAGCCCAAAAGAATGGTCTTCTCTCCCTAGTCCCACGAGTCCAAGACCAATCTCTACCGTCATAATTTCATTTCCGGTGAAGATACAATTTTCAATGTCTAAAAGCAAAGTTAATAAAATATGGTATTGTAGAATATGATAAGTATATGGAATCATGCTCAACCCGATCTCTTTGCAATGACAGTATGGATGATTTGGAATCAACGAAACCAAATTTGACATCGTATACCAAGCTGCAACACGGAGCAACTTGCACAGGTAGCAACTGAGAGGCTTAACGAGTTTGTCGCAGTTCTTCTTCCAACAAATCCAATCCCGCAAAAATCCAAGGTAGTATGGAAGCCACCCCCTACTGGTATGTTCAAATTGAATTTCGACGGAGCAATGTTCAAACAAGAAAACAAAAGCGGTGTAGGCGTAGCTATCCGAGATTGTAAGGGTCTTGCACTACAAAAAAACTGTATTATTGCAGCGGGCCAAAACCACTGCAAAAGCCCAAAAAAGTGAGATTGTAAGAGTCTTGCACTACAAAAAAATTGTATTATTGCAGCGGGCCAAAACCACGGCAAAAGCCCAAAAAAGCGCAGCTAAAGGTACATTTGACCTTTAGCGGCGGGTTCTATTGTGGCGGTTCTTCCTATCACTGTTGCGGAGCCACTATAGTTCTATTGCGGCGAGAACAAAAAACGCCGCAATAGATCTACCATTTAGTAGCACTTTTGGTCTATTGCGGTGGGTTAAAAACCATTGCCATATGAGGTTATCATTCGGGTCAAGTGACCTTTTAGTAGCGGGATATGCTCGTCACTATAGGGCTTTATATACAACAAACCCTATGTACCTTTTAGTGGTAGTTTCACCCACCACTATATGTTTGAAGCTTTAGCAGCAGCCTATAAACACCGCTATAGGTCTTCAATTATATCAAAATGTTAATCCTTTAGCGGCGGTTTTTGCCCGCTGCTATAGGTGAGTTTTTTTTTTTTTTTTTTCCCTCCTGGGTTTTAAACCCACGTATCTATTATAAATAACCTGTAATATAATTTTAGCTCCACTAAGACAATACCACAAATGTAACTAGATAACACCACAAATGTCTCTAAACTAACATTTTATTAACTTAGAAATATATTATCAAATGCATAACATTGTCTATAACCATTATCGAAGTTCCAAAGTATTTAAACAAATCCTTCAACACTTTCAAAAAATGCGGTTGTTTAAATGTAGTTTTTTGTACACAAAAAGCCATCAAACAATTATAGCATCTTCAGTATTGTAGCACCATCATTAGTGATTGTCACGTCTTCAATATCATCAACGAGCATCTGAAACCATCAACCAGAAAGCAACTCAAAACTATACCCTTTGGTAGAACTACATAGTCCAAATAAAAGCTTAGTAATGAAAATCTTAGAAAAAACTTACAACGGTTGACCATATGAAAGGATGCTGCTTCATTGTTATGCAGAAATCATGCAAGTATAGTGCTTCCATGAGACATGCCCAACCCAAGTAAAACTCCCGCTCATGAAGGATTACCATCACAAGCTCAAAATAACCTACAGTGTAATTACATCAAATTTTTAGAAATGTATTAATAGGACCACAACTCTTCAAATACCAAAGGCCAAACAACTTGCAACGAATAGGGAATGTTAGGTTCTAAGGTCTTAGGATTTTATGTATTTAGAACTCTAATTTGTAATGTTGGCAAACCATGATCAAAACATTGTATTTAGTCTTATTTAGACTTACTCAAAGTTGGTTTAATATTGTAAAGTTGGAATCGAGTGGCTGCAGAAGTACTTGGGACTCTCGGCCTGGCTCGATCGATCAAAGAATAGACTCGATCGATCGAAAATCGCACAAGTTGAATTTCTGCAGAATTTCCAACTCAGCCCTACTTCATTAAACGTTTAGGGTTTTATGTTTTTACCCTACGTATATAAACAAAACCCTAGCCACGTTTTTGAAGGTTGTCCATATTGTATTGTTGCTCATACATTGCTGTTTTGTGTGAATCTCGTGTGAGATCTTTGAGGAGCTTTCCTTTACACAAAACTTAGGGTTTTCATGGTGGAGATGATTTCAACATCTTGAAGATCAATACTGTTGCAACCATTGGAACTTAAAAGAAAAGCAAGCGGGAAGCTTGTAGCTGATTGAGGAATTCAAGAAAGAAGTAGTCCGTGGATTCGGAGCCTGCGCGTGGCCGTGTCAGGAAGTTCTACTGGTGGGTAGCATTAGGAAGTCGAACGGGGAGCTTGTAGTCCTTTTGTATGAACTTCAATTCTTTCATAGTGAATTCAGGTTAGCCTTGAGGATCGGTGGGTCAAATCCTCCCCAGGTTTTTACCGTGTGGTTTCCTAGGTGATCATATCTTGTGTTATTTATTTTCTGCTGCTTTATATTCTTGATATGATTGTTTGGATTGTTTTAACCTAGAATTGCTTAATTTGACTAAGTAACAACTTGGCTAATTAGTCTAGGCTACACAATCTGTGTGTTTAAGGGGTCTAAATTCCTGTCAAGTGGTATCAAAGCGTGGTAGCTCTTTTTGTTTGAGATTTTTAATCTCTGAGCTGATCCTTGACCCTTGTTGTCATGGAGCATGGACACTCTCTGTTTGTTCCTCCTCATTTTGATGGGAACAACTATGCTTATTGGAAAGTAAGGATGAAAGCATTCCTGAAATCCATTGATGAAAGGGTTTGGAATTCCGTTGAATACGGATGGGAGAAGCCCGCTACTCCTGTGAGTGAGTGGCAAACTTCTGAAAAAGAAGCAGCAAGTTTCAATAGCAAAGCTATGAATGCTATCTTTAATGCTGTTTCTATGGAGGAATTTAAGAGAATCTCTAATGTTGAGGTTGCTCATACTGCTTGGAAAATCCTCCAAACTGTGCATGAAGGCACAAAGGCAGTTAAGATAAACAAACTGCAGCAATTAACTTCTAGGTTTGAAAACATTAGGATGTCTGATGATAATCCTTTGATGAATTTTATGCCAAACTGAATGATATTGTTAATTCTGCTTTTAATTTGGGTGAAATCTATGATCAACCTAAGATTGTTAGGAAGATTCCTTAGATCTTTAACTGAAGACTTTAGACCCAAAGTGACTGCCATAACTGAAAGCAAGGATGTGGACTCCATCCCTGTTGATGAGCTTGTAGGATCTCTTCAATCCTATGAGTCTGACCTACCTAAAGTAAACAAATCCAAATCAATGGCTCTTAAGTCAGTTGATGATGTTGATGGTGGTGGATTTGATGATGAGCTCTCTGCTACAGAGATTGCCTATCTTGCCAAAAACTTTAAGAACTTTCTTAGGAATACAAATAGAAAGGCAAGAGGTACTTACACTGCTGAACCTAGAAATTTTAGGAAGAATGATCCCACTAAGGTTAACAATTTTGAAAAACCTAGAGAAAATTCTGGTCAATCTTCTAATAACTCTTTGGGTCCTCAGTGTTTTGGCTGTCAAGGGTATGGTCATGTGAAGTCTGAATGTCCTACATTCTTAAGGACTAAGGGTAAAGCTATGGCTGTAACCCTTAGTGATAATGAGGTTTCTGATGATGAGTCCGGTGGTGACGAGGATGGAAACTTCATTGCTTTCACGGCTACTGCTATAGTCAATGAAGGCATATCTGCTGAAGAGAACCCTTCTGATGGGGAACTCTCTGAAGATGCAGATCTTCAAGAGGCCTATAACAAACTTTGCAAAATTGCTGCAAAGGATGCTATGAAAGTTGATCTTGGCCTAAAGAAAATTGATTCTCTTGAGCTTGAAAAGAGAAATTTGCTTGTTAAACTGTTTGATGC